>NW_027581350.1:0-4397 GCF_028453695.1 Augochlora pura
CGACAGCGCCGGTAGATGTGGAGGAGGGCGTAGTGGCTGAGCCACGACGCGATTCTGTGATCCGCAGCGGTAGGCGCTGCGGGCCAACGGTGGTCGAGCACGACGATGACGGAGACGACTCTGACGGGTCGACCGTTAGCTGGAGCTCCTCCACCTCGAGTAGGAAACGTGCCCGGACACAAACGGGTGACGACTACATGGGGACGGCGGGCGTCAAGCGCCGGCATTCGCATGCCCGCCACCAGGACGTCGAGACGAGGGCGTCAGAGGGAATCCTCAACTCGTCGGCACCAGCGCCTAAGCCGACGAAGAAAAGCCTCCCGTTCCCAAGGCTAGAAGACTTGGAGCGGGAGCATGGCAGACGGATCACTGGCGACGTAGCCCTGGCTATTGTCGCCAGTCAAACAGAGATAGAGAGGGTGGCCACGGTGTCCAAAGGGCTAAAGGGCGACCTGGCTCGGGCGCTCCGAATGGCCGCCCTTAACACGAGGGCAGCAGCGTCGGTGCTAGCGACAAGGTCGACGTCTGAGACGAGCAGAACCCTCAAGGCGGAGAATAGCCGCCTAAAAGAGGAGGTTGAGGGCTTGAAGGCGGAGGTTGAACGCCTCCGCCAGATTGTGGAGGGGCCGAACGGGCCAGAATGCCGCCACCTCCTCCACCAGTTGAAAGGACGGCATCACCGCCTGCGGCTGTTGCGGATGATATCATCCAAAAGATCAGCTCCCTCATCGACGCCAAATTGGCGTCCTTCAGAAGGGAGCTGACGCCGCAGGCGGTACCGGCGGGAAGACCCCAGACCGCCCCGGCCCCGAGAGCCAAACCCCCTCGTCCGCAGAAAAAGGATGGGGGGAAGCCGCGATCGGCCGAGGCGACTAAGGGCACAAAAAAGGTGGTGGCGCCGCCGGTTGGCCCAACACCATGACCCAAGGAAACGACGGCCCAGCCCGAGGAATGGGCGAAAGTGGTGGGCCGAAAAGCGAAGAGGGCGGCGGCCAAGGCGGCCCCGGCTGCGGCACCGGTGCCCAAGCCGGGGAGCTCGCAGGCACCCGGGAGGGGCGCCTCCAAGGCGCTTAAAAAGGCGGCTCTTCCCCCCCGTCCGTTACAATAACGGTCCTGGCGAACGGGAAGATCTCGTACGCGGAGGCGATGGCCCGGGCCAGATCCAAGGTGGACGTGGCAGATTTGGGCATCGCCTCCCTAAAGCCGAGAAGGGCCGTCACCGGGGGCCTCGTGTTTGAGGTCTCCGGCGTGAACGGGGCCGTCAAAGCCTCTTGCCGCCAAAGTGGCGGAGGCGCTGGCGGGGACGGGGGTCAAGGTGGCTCGGCCCATGAAGCAGGCCGAGGTACGGGTGCGGGGTCTGGTTGACTCCGTAACCCCCGACGAGGTGACATCCACCATTGCAAAGGAGGGAGGGTGCGCCGTGGGGGAGGTGCAGACCGGTTCCATCCGGTCGGCCTCCACCAGTCTGGGCACCCTCTGGGTCCGCTGCCCGGTGGCGGCCGCGAGGAAAACCGCGGTCGCCGGCGCGATCACCGTGGGGTGGACCCGAGTGACGGTGGAGGTCCTCAGCGCCCGGCCGTTGCAGTGCTACCGCTGCCTCGAAATGGGGCATACGGGTCAGCGGTGCACTGCAGCCGAGGATCGGTCGGGTCGCTACTACGGATGCGGCGACCCTGGCCATAAAGCCAGCGAGTGCCCGGCCGCACTGAAATGCCCGCTCTGTTCAGATGCGGGCAAGCCGGCCGGACACCGCCTCGGCAGCCGGGCGTGCCCCGCCAGCGCGCGGCGCGACCGCAGCGTCCAGAAAGGGGCGGGAGACAGCAATAAGAAAAAGAAGCGGAAGACAAAGCCGGGGGCCGAGGCAGCGGCCCCCGCGACGGCTAAAGAGGGGGCAGATGCACCCGCCCCCAGCCAAAAGGAAGTAGGGCCCGTCGAGGCCCCCAAGGCCGTCGCACCGGCGTCGGCCATGGAGATACAGACGGCCGAGTAATGGGGCCCAAGGGCCCAATTATTCAGGCCAACCTGAACCGCTCGGCCAGGGCACAGGATTTGCTGATGCAGAACCTGGCCGAGCGGGGTGCCGGGTTGGCCGTCGCGTCGGAGCCACACAGGGTCGCCGAACATCCGCATTGGATGGGGGATTCTGTGGGCTCCGTCGCGGTGTTATGGGGGGGGGGGCGGCAAGGATCCCCGCTATGTACCGTCATCGAGCGGGGGCGGGAATACCTTGCCGTTGAATGGGGAGATATCGCGGTGGTGGCCATTTATGCGCCTCCCAGCTGGTCCCTCGAGCAGTTCGAACAGTACCTGGACGGGGTATGGAGATGCATCTCCCGCTGCCAGCCCCGTCCGGTACTCGTCCTGGGGGATTTTGACTCCAAAGCTACTGCTTGGAGTTCCCCCAGGACGGACTCGAGGGGAATGTAGGTGCTCGATTGGGCGGCGCGACTCGGGCTCGTGCTGCTTAACACGGGCTCGGTTCATACGTGCGTGCGACATAACGGGGGCTCCATTGTGGACCTTTCATGGGCCACGCCCCCAGCCGCGCGCCGTATCTCGGGGTGGAGAGTAGCGGAGGAGGTCGAGACGCTATCTGATCACAGATATATTCTTCTCGACCTCCCCGCTGCCCCAAGGATGACACCCCGGCGCCGCACTGGGGAAGGAGAGCCGCCACCGCGATGGGCGTTGAATCGCCTGGACCAGGACGCTCTGATGGCGGCAGCCCACGTCGTGGCCTGGCCAACGTCTCCGGCTGGGCCGGTCGACGGGCTGGTGGAGGCCACATGGCTCCGGGAAGCAATGACAGCAATATGCGATGTCGCAATGCCCCGGGCCAGGCCCCGCCAGAGGAAGGCGGTGTACTGGTGGTCGCGCGAGCTAGCGGATATACGGGCCGAATGTATCCGCGCGCGACGCCGGTACAGCCGCTCCCGTCGACGACGACGTAGGGACGAAGAGCTGACTGCCGAGCTGTACGGGCGATACAGGGAACAGGTTGTCGCCTTGCAGCTCGCCATCAAGCGAGCAAAAGCCCAAGCCTGGACGGATCTCCTCAGCTCTCTAAACAAGGATCTGTGGGGGCGCCCATAGAGGATGGTGATGGGAAGGTTGCGACCTTGGGCGCCCCCACTCACAGAGAGCCTGGACCCCCGACTACTCGGTAGGGTGGTGGACACACTGTTTCCGCGTAGCGCGGAGGTGTCCACGCCCGATCCCGAGGCGGGGCCCACCCCTGGTCTTCCGACTTGGAGATCACGGGGGAGGAGATGACCGGGATAATAAAGTGGCTCCGGGGCAAGAATACTGCACCGGGGCCCGACGGTATTCCCGGCCGAGTCTGGGTGCTTGCTTCGAGCATCCTGGTCGGGAGGATGGGGGGGATGTTTAATTCTCTGCTAAGGTCGGGACAATTCCCCGACCTATGGAAGCAGGGACGGATGGTCCTCCTAAAAAAGGAAGGGAGGCCGGAGGATTCTCCCTCCGCGTACCGGCCGTTGTGTTTGCTGGATGAGGTGGGCAAGTGTTTCGAGAAGATCGACTTGGCGGACTGCCAATTCGGCTTCCGAAAGGGACGGTCGACGGTAGATGCCATCGACCGGCTCAAGTCCCTCTCGGGGGAGGCCGTGGCAGGGGGCGGGGCGTGCTTGGCGATATCATTGGATATCGTCAATGTGTTTAACACCCTGCCCTGGTCCGCCATCAGGAGGGCGCTGGTTCATCACCAAGTGCCCCCCTGGCCCACAAAGGAGGCTCACAAAGACCAACCTTCACCTCCCCGTGACTGTGGGCTGGTAACATTCTGTCTCAATAAGATTGGCTAACGAAGGCCCTGGCACGGTATTAGTGGGGGCAGTTTAGCGTGAATCTCGTTGGCCGTCACCTGCGTCACGAGCAAGAGAGCCTCGAATACCGATACACCTACCTACATTACACAGTGCGTGGGCACAGTGACTGTTTCCGTCACGGCACTGGAGTATTTTGCCCTACCATCCCGTTGGTGCGTGAGAAGGTGTTCGTCACCCGCCACCAACGGAAGAAACTAATATTCGATATATAAATATGCTGGATTTTAATAATGGATTCAGACCGTCTATAGCGAACGTACATAAGATGCCTTCCCTGAATTGGGTTACTATGATAACATATTGTTACGTGAGCGCAATCGCGGCATGTTGAATAATAACGTCACGACTTTAATAACAACAGAACTCTTTATTCGGGAAAGGGGGAACTCAATATTCGACCGTTTACCACGACGTCTCTCACAACTCTGAGTCGTTCTTGTTAAATCGTTGCTCAGGAGATATTTACCAAGCAACGATGCCACAAGGAACTCTCGATATCTCGATATCAAAAGATATCGATCCATATTCGTAACACTCCCCCCCCCCCCC
>NW_027581351.1:0-4397 GCF_028453695.1 Augochlora pura
GTAATAGTCATTGCAATGGACATCAGTGCTCATTCAAGTGGTTATCGGTGGACACTCGAACGGTTATCAGTGCTAATTCAAGTGATTATCAGTGGTCATTCAAGTGATTATAAGTGGACACTCAAGTGGTTATCAGTGGTCATTCAAGTGATTATAAGTGGACACTCAAGTGGTTATCAGTGGTCATTCAAGTGATTATAAGTGGACACTCAAGTGGTTATCAGTGGTCATTCAAGTGATTATAAGTGGACACTCAAGTGGTTATCAGTGGTCATTCAAGTGGTTATCAGTGGTCATTCAAGTGGTTATCAGTGGACATTTAACTGGTTATTAGTGGTCGTCCTAGTGGTCACGTGTGCCGTTCTTTGCAACGACGTGGATGTAAGTGGTGGACGGCTCACGTGTGGACGGCGCAGAGATCGAGAGGATCTTTGCGGGCTTCTTCGTCGGGATGTCTTCCTGCTCCGGGATTATAAAACAGCTGTTCTTCTGTCGTCAAGTAGTGAGTGAATATTTAAAGAAATTATTTTTCTTAGTATGTAGAAATTGTAGTATTTTTTAACGAGTACAGTGACCAAAGGGTTGCCCGGCAATCCTTTGAGTGGTAATCTGTTTCTTAGTTAGGTAGGGTCTTTCTGCACGCCGCGATTTTCTTTCAATGTTTTCAATTATTGTTAATTTTATTTCGAACCTGTCAAAAGATCGGTCTCTTGGATTTCACGCGTTTAACATGAAACGAGTGTTGCAAAAATTGTATTGGTTTATTTGCTGTACCAATATATCGAACAAGTTTTTTCCGATTAATCGTATTAGAGATCGCGTGCAGAAAGACGGTCCCCTTCATATGAAATATATTTCTTAAAATTCAAAGTGGAGTCTCACTTTTTCTTGCTTTCATATTTTTATTAAACATATTCGTACGCATCTTGGAATTATTATTATCAATTCATGAAACATATTTGAAGATACTTAGAAATTATTGTTATCGAATCATTTAACGTATTTGAACATTGAAATTATTCCTATGAAATTATTCCTATGAAATTATTATTAAACGTCATAGTAGTTGTTTAACGAATTTAAAGTATCCCTACCCGGAAACTAATGACACTTTTTAGATAGGATTTTCAGAGATTCGAGGTTCCATGCTCGTTGCTCCAATCCTTTCGAGTGCCCAAGGTTACTCGGAAGGGTGCGAGCAACGGCGCATGGAACGGTATTTAAAAATTGCGACTGACAATGGCTAGCGTATCGTGCACGACGTAATATCCACTTGTGCGTGTGTGTGATTAGGTAGTGGATTTTGCGTCGGTTTTTTAAAAATCGTAATTAAGTTAAAAAAAAACATATTTCATTCGATCCATGTCATGCAACGTGGATCCGTATGGAATATGTATAGAATGTTCATTCGCTATTCTTATTTCGAGAATTGTGACACCACTTGAGAGATACTTATTGTAAAACGACTGTCATTAATAGTCGATTAGAGTCGCGAGAAAATAAATTTTAATTATTATAAAATCGCAATGATCGCTACCATTGTCAGTCGATTTCAGGAACTAACATGTACCTTAATTGTGAATGAATGTGATCATGTTGGGGTGTCAGAGGCGTCCCGGGACGTTCTCCGCAGGTTAGCACCTCAGCGTATGTGTGCCAATCGTGAAGCGAAAGTGTTGGTGTGATTGCTTTGCTATTTTTTAAATATAGGATTAGGTAGGCTAGGTAACTTGCCTTAGCGCGTGTGTGTGTGAATTGTTAGGTAGGGCCGGGACTGACCGTCGTTCTCTTTCGGGTAGGTCGCGATTCGCCCGACGATCAGTCACCGGTAGGGCTCAAAGGGTTCGATTCGAGCTTTATTCGAACGGTGCATGACGTTCGATGTTATAGCTCGAAATCGACCCTTTGAAAATTCTCTTAGCTTCCGCGGTCGCGAACGCGTACGCGCGGGAATTAGGGCTTTCGAAACGAAACGATACCGGCTCCATTGCACCAGCAGGATTATCGGCTTTTTCCGAGACATTGTTTTTTGTTTCGGAAATCGTCGGTTTTCTATTAGCTGCGGAGCACGTGTAGGGTTCTAGGTTCATCAGGCGAATCGCCGAAGAAAGAAGAGGCTAAATGCCGAAGAGGCCTCTCCAACAAACTGTTGAGAGAGGCCACCTATTGTCGTTACCACTTTGTCACTGTACTCGTTTGTTAAAATTGTAGTTGTAGTAGTAGTTGTAGTAGTAGTTGTAGTATATGGGCAGGCCTCGCCGCCCCAACGATCAGCGCAGATGGGCACCCCCGCGATTTGCAAGTAGCGTTGCGAAATGACCACGCGTTGCTTTAATCAATTTCGAACAGAGATAAAAATTAGTGTTCTAAATAAAATAGACACGATTTCCATTACTATTGAAATAAATTCTCTAGAGCGTAGCGTTGCGAATGAAATAATCGCGATTTCATCTTGTTTCTTATGCATATTAGCTTCAAATATAGCGTCGCGAATAAATGGAATATTTCGCGTTGCTTTGATCAATTTTTAACATTTTTCAAAATCCATTTGCTTTCGAAAACTTATCTTTTTGGATCTCTGTTCGTTGAATTAGCGTCGCGTACATACAATCGCGTTGCAGTAGTTTTGCTTTTCGACTTTTCAGACGCCCATGCTGCTGCTGCAACGATCGGCTCGGGTGGGCGCATCCGCGACTTGCCATAGCGTTGCGAATTAATCGCGCATTGCTTCAGTCAATTGTTCGAACAGAAATTGAACTTAGCGTTGCGCAACCGATCGCGTTCGAACTTGCAAATTTTCTTAAATTTTTCAAAGTCGATGAAGCAGCTGCTTTTAAGAATTAAAGTAATTTTTTGCATTTCTGTTCGTTGCGTTAGCGTTGCGTTAGCGTTGCGTTTAAATAATCGCGTTGCAAGTAGCTTCACTTTCGTATTTCCAGACGCCCACGCCGACGCCGCAACAATGGACAGGCCTCGCCGTCCCAACGAACAGCTCGGATGGGCACATCGCGTGATTTTTGCATTAAAGTGTTTGTCTTTGAATCGATTTCAAAATTAGCGTTGCGAAACGATCGCGTTGCAGCAACTGCATTCGTTTTTCAGGGCCCATGCCGGAGCTGCGACGCACCGCAACGTGGCATTCGCGATGTTTTCTTAGAGTGGCGAGTCGAATTCGAATTACAAGTTCGCAAAATAGTTATTAGCATTGCGATACAAATCGCGTTGTCTTAGAGTCGCGAAAATTGCAACGCGTTGCATTAGAGTTCCGAAATAAATGCCACACTGCGGGTAGCCGGTCCAAGGATCGCTGCATCGTCTACGAATTTCTTTTAGCGTTGCGGGAAAATAGATCAAAGTGCACAGGAGTTCTCCATTTTCAGTGAAATAAATTATTATCACGACAAAAAATGCACTGACCGCGTTTGCTTTTATACAGCAATGTCTGTCTCTTAAAATAGCGTTGCGTAAGCACGGTCCATTCGCGCGATTGTTTTCGGGATACATATCGACTGCACCATCATTTCTGTCCAAATTTTCACATCTATTTCTTTCATTTCTTATTTTTATGTATTTTTTATTTCTTACTTACATGTATTTTATTTTACTCAAACTAACAGAAACTTTTAGGCAATGAGGAGGAAATAACGTTCCACAAAATTGCAGAAATATCATCGAAATATCTTTGCGTTATTTATTAGGTAGTGCGTTAATTACTAAGTTAATTATCATTCGCCGTTGGATTATCATCCACCGTCAGATCATCATTCGTCCAAGCGTTTTATTATTTAATTGCGTGCGTGCGTTAGTAATTTATGATGAATCGTCGTTGTAAGAAAAGTATTCGAACTTGGTATTCCTCCAATCGGAGTTCCTTCAGGGGCTCGCTCATGGGAGGGGCCCGTGAGCGAGTACGGGGGGTAGCGTCCCCGAAGTACCCGAGGCGCCTATAGGTCGTTAGGATTCTTAATTTAAGTTTGTTAGACTCCTTTTGGTTTTTGAATGTTGGTTCGATTTCTGATATGATCCGGTTGTTCAACGTTGGATTTCCTCTTCAAATTGCATTCGTGTGCACTCCTGTGCACTTCTGTGGAGTCTCCACTCCAAGATCCTCCACGTTGTGAGATTCGGGCAATCCATGTAATTGCCGATTACTAATCAACTGCAAATTCGTTTACAACTAATTCCGAATCGGCATTTACATGAAGCTAATGGCTGTGATTTGATTACGGGTTAGTTATAAAGTCGTTGCGTTATTTAACAAGGCGTGCGTTAGTTAATAAGTTATATTCGCCGTAGGATTATCATCCACCGTGGGATGTATGCAAGCATTCTACGCTACCCAAATTATTTTTATATTAAGGAATATCATCGTCTCGTTCATCGATGGATGTGTAATT
>NW_027581352.1:0-10019 GCF_028453695.1 Augochlora pura
CTCGCTCTTTTCAGAAACAGAACACCGCTTCCCGAATAAAACATCCAATTTATTCGCGTCGAACGACGACCGAATGGAACGCCGTAAATACCGTTTGCGCCAACGATTTTTAACTTTATCGCGATCCCATCGAATGCTCGGAAATAGGAAGTAAAGAGCAAAAATAAAATAAAATAGTGATAATATAAAATATCGTTTAAGAGATAAAACTAAATTGTTAACGCTTCGATGCCTCTAAATGGCTTGCGAAAATTATTCTGCGCGATAAAGTAACGCGATAAAATAGAAATGTAGCTATAAACGTTGCAAACATCGTAATAAAACAAATAAAAATAAAAATCCTGCACCGTTCGTTGATTCAATGTAATAGAAATCGCAATGTGGAATTCCGATTGCTTGAACGAAGTAAATTCAGCTGTTACGGTTCTTACGAGATCGCATCTTTGCTTAGCGAAGCGAATTAAGTTCTCGAAGCCGGAGCGAAAGGGGTAGAAAATGTTCTTCGTCGTCGATCTTGCCTATAATTGTGAAAAAAGATTGTGTGCGTGTGTGTGTGGGTGTGTGTGCGGTGGAGTACTTGGTAATCTTGGCAATTTAAATGTTTGCCCACGACACGGATACGCAAGGGTCGCCTATCTATCGGCTTAGGGAAGCGACAGTAATCCCTCGTTGAAACAGCGTTAAGCCCTTACGGATTGTCTGCGGGATTGCAACAACGATAGAAGTGAAACGCTCGCGTGCGCTGCGGTTTCTTTCCCATCATTTTCTATCTCAAGGCGATGTCTTTTCTAGCATTCATCCTATCATTTTTGGACTTCGCTGTAAACGTATTTGGAGAACTTGAAAAAAAATAATTGCTCGCGATGATAATTATGGATATATGATAAAATTGTGTCAAGGCAAAGATTGTGGAATAAAAAAATTATAGAATAATAATGTGTTTCGCGATAGTTAAGTTATTCAGCAATAGCTCATACGGTTCAGAGTTATTACATTCTCGGTTATCGCCAGTCGTTTATCTAATTGATATAGCCGTGATTTTTCATGTCCGTGTCCGTCTTTACGACGATATTCCCGTGTCGAACAAGTTACAATTTCCATTCTCCATATTTGTAAGTTTTTATCGGGCTCAGGACAGCCGTGACTTAATATTTTTACGAGCTCCGCTATTACCGTGACAGAGATTTTCAGTTCTAAACGAGCACTTATCGTTTGAACTCGTACGTGTTCCGCCGTAGGCAATGTCAATTTGCATCATCCGCGAAGGCTTTTCAACCGAATACGCGCGTCTTTGACCCTAGATTTCAGCGTGAACGATCCACGTGAAAGTCATTCCTCTGGCAGGCAATTTTCCTGAAGCTCTCCTGTCATTATTTCGTCTTCCGAAATTACGAGAAACCATCTTCGAACAATCGGAAGACCACCATGAGAAGTCTCGAAGTCCGGTTTTGTAACCATAGCGAAATTAATATTCCTTGAATTAAAAAGGATTTTTCATTTCTTGAAATTGTACAAGAAAATTAACTAGAGAAATATATATCTATTAAATAATATATCTATTATATATTTATTATTCACACCGAATATTTCAACGCAGGATATTTTAATTAATAAATGAATTCCAAATCGTCTCCACCATGCTACTATTATGCTACTTTTTTTCTCGCATTGATTGATGTTTTAATAACATAAAAAAAAATAGCCTCGCAACGATAATTAGCCGTCTTACGCAACGAGCCGTTCAAGAACGTCGAAATCGCATGATCTTCATTATACATTATGTACACGTTCGTGAACCGTGTTTCCCATTCACTTTTGTGTTCACCCTTCGAACGACGGTGTTTGCTTCCCAGATCAAATAGCAAAAGAGGCTCTCGGAGCACCGACGAAAATACGATTCGACTGCGAGATCAAAGGCAAAGTGGAGAGCACCGGCGATAATTCCGTTTGGTTGCTCGTTTCGATCCGTCGCATTAACCACCGATGCAATCATTAGTCCAAAGATCTTCGAACTCCGACGTCTCGCTAAAGAGTAGCATTTCAAGCGAATTTTCCGAATATAATTACTTTATTACGAATAGAAAATTAGGCGAACGGTGGTGGAAGCATTTGGTAAATTGGACGGTGAATTTCGTAGATATTTTGGTAAATGTATCATGAATAAGTAAGGTAATGGATAAATAATTCCGTGAAATTTTTCAGGTGAATATTTAGCGAACGTGAAAAGGCGGTCGCGTTTAACTACGGCAAAGCGAGGCGAAGGAGGGTACGGGAATCGCTGGAGGCGCACCCTTGTCCTTTCGCCTTTTACCCTGGCCAGGCAAAAAGCTGTTGGAAACGGCAGAAAAAAGCTCGGCCAGAAAAAGGAATCCGTGGAAAGGGTATCGATTCAGCCGGGGGAGCTTCGACTTTATCGCTTCCCGCGTGCGAAAGCTGCGCGGGTTACGGCGAGAGCATCTCCGCGCGCGCGATAAGACCGTGGCAAACGTCTAGAAAGAAAGGCACCGCGATCCATCGTATTACCTGGTCGCGTCGGGAAGACACGGGTTTTTTTCTTCCCTTATTCGGAGCCGCAGGAGAAAAGTCCGCCCCGAACGCGGGAACAAGGAAGAAAGTTCGAAAGCGCGCCCCTCGCTTTTTCCTTTCCGAGAACACGCTTGTCCACGGGGATTCATAAGAAAAGTTACGTACTACGGGGCGATTCCCGCCGCCAGACACCCTTCTTCTGGAATTGCGTGAATAAGGTTTTGGGTTTTCAGCCACGTCGTTACGGGATCAACCACTTTCCGCGCGGACTTTTCTAGAAAAACCACGTTCCAGACGTTTCTCGGGATCCTCCTCGGCTTCGCCGCCCACGTACCGTCTCGCGTGTCGCCGTCTCTCGGCGCGCGGCCAACAATGATATAAACAAATGAACGCGACGCGATAAATTCAAAGATTAAACGAAGCTCTGTCGCGGACGCGGAAGTTCTTCTAGACGAGGACTGGCGGGGAAGTTTCGCGGCGAAATTGCTCCCTCCGACAGAAATATAGACCACTCTGTGAATTATTTAATCTCCGTTTTCCAGCGAGCTACGTAAATTACATTTTTCGAGCGCATTTCTTCGAGCGGTCTCTAGAAAACGACGAAGCGAATTGAAATCATTCCAGCGTTATTGTTACCAAAATCCTTTGGCGATATTGTAGAAAAAAATTACAATGTTAAGTACAAATGTGTCATTTCGCTCTTCCACCATAATTTTTATTGCTAGCTGCATTTTGCGTAATTGCATTGAAGTTAACCAATCTCTCGTTCTCGCAGTTTAATAATCTTTTTTACTGTATTTAATAGACTTTCCAATGCCAAGGCGAAGCTCGTACTTTGATAACAAATAAACTTCACGTTTTAACGATCGAATAAAATATTTCCGACTATGTTAGCAGTTTGGTTCGTCGAGGTTGCATTTTTCACAGTGCATTGGCGTAGTCGAGCCATTTACTATATCCGCTAGCTCGTTTAAGTGTCCATTAACTGTTTAATTATTCGAAGGATAATTTTGCAGAAAGACATTAATGAAATTGATTCAACGCGAATAAAATTGATAGATAGCGAAAAGTTAGTTTACGAGCGAATACACGTTGCACACGATACGAGCGAGAGTGCTCGCAACCGACATCCCGGAAGAATTCCGGAAGCTATCTTCTTCTGCTGCTCTACCAGTTGGGACATGAAACTTTATTGCCTCCGTTCAGCTCGTTCACCCCTTGGTGGGATAGAGAGAGAGAAAGAGAGAGAGAGAGAGAGGGAGGGAGGGAGAGAGAGGCCGATGGTACTTTTCCTTAGCAGCATCCCCCTAAGTCTGAACATACAGCCATTCGCACGTGTCCGCGATATATTTTTCGAGAAGCGTCCGTCTGCTTGCCGACTCGTCTCCTTATCTCGCAGATGCTACGAATTTAATGGGCGCAGGATATTTCGATGCATTTCCACTTGGCAAGGCCCTTTTCCCTAGGCGAAGGGAACAGTTATTTAAAAAAAAAAGTGGTCGCCACTTGTTGAGAGAATAGATAAATATATAAATAATTATTACTTGGTGTTAAACAAAATTCTATTCTATTTTATTACATTATATTAAATTTAGTGTTATCGTTATTTAGCCAGGACATTTTCTTCTAGTGAAAAAATATTTCTAAAATAACGATAATTACATCCAATTACTTTGAAGTATTAGCCTCATCATTTTGAAAAATAATCTGAAAAATTCTCAAAAATAAATCTATGACTCCTCTCTCTATATATAGCTAATGTTAATTCTAACTATTACTAATTGCTATTAATAAGACATGTTCGTTTTAACAAACCCATAGCCGAAGCCGTCGATCCAACGGACGGATTCTGTTTCGCAAGAGCAGTTCGACGAATTCCAAAGGATCGGAAATTAAAGCGGCTAATTGCGCGATTCCCCGGCTGATGAAATATCGCGGGCAAAATCGAGAAACTCGGTGGACAGGGGCGGGCTAATTCGGGCCCTTGTAATTCGAATTGAATTTACCGGCAGGAAAGGTATGAACGGACAGACGGACAGTCGGAGAGGGGGGGAGGTTGAAGCGGTCCGCGAATGAATAATGGAAGTTTCAATGAAATTTTCCAGTTCGCCGCGGGGCACCGTAATATTAGCTTACCGCCGCCACGGTTCCAACAACCAAAGCCCCCGGCCAGAGCCCCGTGAACCGCCGCGTCTCGTTCCGGGGTTGTCCACCCCATGCTACGATTTTATAGAGACGCGGTTCTCGCCTCCGAGAAACGCGGCTCTATTGTCGGCAGGGGTGAAAATAGTGGTGCGAGGAAATCCAACAGAGAGAGGCGAGAGAGAGAGAGAGAGAGGACGACCGAGGAAATAACCGATTGGCATTTTAGGGGGTGGCTTGGTTCATTAATACTGCATTTAATCGTCCCAGAAATTGTACAAAATTTGCCGCGCTTATCTTCGAAGATAAAATCCCACCCTTTGCGCCCCAATCTTCTGCAAACTTACATAGTTACGATAAATAAATAAAATTAATATTTGCTTCTGTAAATATAAGTTTAACCCTTTTAGTACCGGCCAAAAGAGTCTATATCTGAGCGAGATGTTTAAAACTCGTTTCACGAAGTTTGATAAAGTTTCGCAAAGAAATTGCAAGAAGTTTGAAAAGTCTGATAAATAACAAATTCAAAAATAGAGAAGAAATTGTTGTTTAATAAAAATATTAAGAAAACTATCTTTCCAACGATAGCCAACAACGATATATCGTTGCTCGGTACTAAGAGGTTTAAAATATAATTTAATTACGGTGGTATTGTAAAATGGTTGTTTTGTGTTTTTGATAAGGTACGGGTGTTTCTCTTTTTTGGATCTGGACAATGGTAATCGACGGCGGAGTCCTCGATTCGCCGGCATCTATTTGGAAATACGTTTTCGTTTCTTGGAACGACGGAGGGCTGACGCGCAGAGATTCGACACACCCCAACGAAACGTCGCGAAAGCAATTTTCTCGAGAGAGTCGACGAGCGTCGTCGCGTCGCTCAGATTGTTACACGTTCGATCTCGCGTTTCCTTTCACGCTGTCCCGACTTGTTTGATCGATACCGGACGCCGGCCGAACTACACGCGGTAATCGGTTTTGTTTAATCCCATTCGGACATTCGGTATTTATTAATCATACGTAATAATAATTTAATAATAAAAATAATAACTATATATTATAATTATGACGAGAAGGGGTGGTTTCGGAAAATAATTAATAACTTCGCTATTTCGTGGGATATTCGCTATTAAAAAATTGGGAAACGAAGCTGAAACTTACGTTTATATTCTCTCATAATAACTCAATTTCTTATTTAGCAATTACCTATAAAAAAATTCCCAAACTTTATCTATTTATTAACGCCTCAGGGGTGTCTTTAATAAAAAAAATAAACCTTCGAATTTTGCCTGCAATTCGGTAATCTGCGTTACCGGTGCCTTCACGCGAGATGTTGCAAATTGAAACAGATTGAAAACGTGACGATTGGTTGAAAGGCAATCGACTCCGAGCCATTGAAAGATCGCGGAGTACCGAAGCGAAATGTGTTCCGAGAAACTTTCGAAACCGTCATAATTAGCAATTCGAACAGACAAATCGTAATCTCTAATTACGGCGATTCTTCGCCCTTTTTTTTTGTAATACATCAAGCACCCTAATGAACGTCCAGGTTATGTGCTTCTAACACGCATTAGGTAATCGCGGAAAATGATTGATGCGCCTCGCATGAACGTCTCTCTCAAGAATTTCGTGTGTTCATCGTTTCCATCCTACATCTTTCGATGTAGTTTCAGATCTTGTGGAATTTCGAGATACACGTTAATAACAGGTTTATTTTTTACTATGATTTAATCTCTAGTATAATATTACTAATACAAGGAACAAATATATAAAATATTTAAAACATTGGTAACTGTCCACGCGAATGGTTAGGCAGCTTGTACAAATAATAATAAGCGAAGTTCAGCCAATTAAAAGTTCCAGCACGCGCTGCCGTTCTAAACTTTGAAATCATTTGTAGATTTTAAAATGATAGAACAAACTTAACATCTCTTAATCCGAAGTTTCGGCTGTTAAAACTTTACTCCTTACCTGTATTAATTAATTCAGTTACTCCTAATGACTGGGGACCGAATTTTCAAAACTTAATGGAACACCTATAATGTTGCATTTAGAATTCAAATTAAAATCGTACTTGAAGCAATGCACATTATAACGACTGATAAATAAAAATATGCATGCAGCGTATAATTAGTGACATTGTTTTGCATATATATGTCACAGGTTTTTGCATACGTCCTGCATTATAGTTCCCGTATATTTTCATGTTTTCGCATATTTTTACATACTTTTCATTCTAGCTAGTCTGACATTATTTTTTCTTTATTTCGTACGAAAGAAGCGATTTGGTTGTTGCTAACAATAATTAATAATAATAGCGTTTGAAAAATTATAATATAACACTGGCAGTAGAGTGATGCCAGAGCGAAAATTGTCGAACAAAAGGGCTTGCGATCGGGCAACAATCGTTGACCGTGCACTGTCTTCAACCCTTTGTCCCTTCCACCCCTCGGGTCTTGTCGCAATATTTGCATTGTTCCAGTGTATTTTCGAGCAGACCAGGATCCATCTCGTCCCCGGGCCCTTGCCAGCGAACCGTCACGAGACGAGAGTCGCGCTGCACGAGCCCTCGTAAATCCATTTATTTATTTATTTATGTGCCACGGGAGCGCGCGCAACGGTCGTGGGGGACCGCGCCGAGGCTTACGGTGGCGCATGCATCGAACCGGGGATTCCCGTGGGACTGCGGAAACGGCGAACAGGGAGAGGAAAGATCGCAAAAGTCACGGATATTCTGTGCGTAGAGGCTGGCTTCTGTCGCCCGGCAAGTAAATTCTCCCGAGGCGAGAGAGCCGGCTTGAAACGAAAATGCTGTTGTGCCACTTAGACAGGAGAAAAGAGTCTGCCCCATTTTTTTTCCCCCCCGCTTTCGTCTATTATTGCGAGAAGGATTCCGCGATTCGCCGTCCGATTTCTGACAGCTTTTATGCCGTGAATATTTAACGAACCTCTTTAAAGCCAGGAAGCCTACGCGACAGTCGACAGTCGACAGTCGAACGTGGAACACGACTCTCGTCTGTCTCGTCCTGAGAATGCTTCTAACCCCTTGCACTGTAATAACGAGACAGACTCGTCATAAATATTCAATGCTCGATCTAATAAGTATGAATATCATTAATTCCTTCTAAAACGCAATAAAATTGTATTCTTATATATATTTAGTTTTCAATTTTATTTTTCTACTCTTTTACTCCGTATTGTATGCCATGAATAATGCGCGATACAATTTTTATTTTAAATTGTTTACGTGGCAAGTTTTAAAGGTCTTTTCAAGGTTCTTCTGCGGCTGGTTTTATCAGAAAAACAGAAGGGTACAAAGCGATGTATAGTTTAACAAATTATAAGCATGTAATATAAAACAGTTAGACTGGAATATATGTTATTAAATACTGCATACTCCATATGATATTAAAATATAATAAATGATGTACATCCGTATATTATTATATTTTAATATATACGTGGACGATTCACAGCCGCAATAAATTGTTATCTAACCCTCCTATTCCAGTGACTGACGCAAGAAAATGTTCATTTTAAACAAAGATCGAGGTTGTTCGTTTTATTCGACACGGTATAGGATAGAGATCGCGGCGAAAAGGAAACTCCTTAAAAACCATGTTATGAGCGGGTCCTAGTTTTGCCTCGGCGCTACACGTGCTGTTGAAACGCGAATCTTCGCACGGTTGGGCATGAGAACTGCTCGTAGCGTTATTTGGAACACAATGTAATTGCGGCCATCATTTTTAACGACGCTTCTAACGATGGAGCGCGCGCGTACAAATTAAAAACTTTTTGGAATAAATGAATCTCGTCTGTCTGCTCCCATTACGCAAGCCTTGTATTTTTATTTTTATAAGTGGGCATAATTGTAGGCGGCACTTTCATATTTTGTTTATTAATGTTGGAGCTTGTAATCTATTTCATTAGGGTTCGTCCAGTCTTTTAGAATGGGGCTGTTTAAATAAATAAACTCTCCCCAACCACTTAGGTCGCAAATTAAAAGGGATAATTTGGAAAGATGAGACATTATTATTATTATTATTGGGGTACCATGAAAAATTATAGAAATGTATTCTCACTTACCCAATTGGTCATCTTCTGCCTCCGTTCGACTAGACGTTGTTGCAGCTTAGGCCCCGGCCCCGAGAGGAACGCTTTCACCAAGTTCCTGGTCTTCTCCAAATGATTCGGCGCGATCACTTCAACCTGGGCCAGATACTTCTGCATGGTTACTTCTAAGCTTGGGACTGGTAAAATCGGTAGGGTTTCTTCTTTCTGCGATAACAACAAAAAAAGAGAGAGAAAATTGTTACAAGGGTCGGTCGCTCGTTTCGATTGCGAAACTCATTCGCTGTGGCGCGGCTAAGGGTTGCACCGTTGATCCGATAAACAGGGACGAGCGAGATCCTTAGCGCGGAGTTTAACAAGTTCGAGGGCGCATGAATTTTGCCGATGACGTGCGTTGACCTTTGCGACGTCGCGGCGATTGTAAAATAAAGAATCGATTGAGAAACGAAGCGTGTGCCGCCGGTGCGGGAGCAAGGGCCCTTAAGGGCACCATGCTTCGTTGATCAGAGTCGTCCCCCTTTTCTAACGAGACCGACTCTGTGCGAACGCGACCCTTCCTCCTTCGTTTCGAATGTTTCCGGCACAAGTGCAATAGTGGGGGAGGGGAACCCCCCGACAGAGGGAAATGGAAGGAGAGGGGAAGCGCAAAAGGTGAAGAGAGATAGGGGAGTCTTAGACCATATGTAGTTTATAGACACACTTACTCGATACTTTTGCCGGAATATTATCATCGATAACTTTAATTACATCTAGTTCTGTTAACAAACCACGAATTCTAAATTTCAAGTACTAAATAAAAAGTACTTATACGAGGTGTATATTTTCCTATCTTAATTTCCATCGCTTCTAAGAACATAGATTTGTTTTTGTCCATGCACAAATATCGTATTGTTTGGTAATACGTAATATTCCAATAATTACGATTTATAATTACAGATAATAGATTACAGAAAATAATCGAGCGCTTGCGTTATCGCCCAAATAATTTATATTCTTAAAAATTGACGATTCGACAAAATTGCAGAGCCATTCGATAAGTAGCCGCGCTTCCTAGCCAAGGCTAGCTCCGCAGCCCCTAAATCGGCTATTTATCGAGCGTCGCGTGGCACCCGCGCTCTCACCCCTAACCGCGTCTCTATTTGCTTTCTTTCCGCGACCAACATGCAGCAAGAGCGAGGTCACACCACCAGCCTGACTACATGGTGACACACGCACACACAGCACGTGTGTGCGACTAGTGCGTGCCAGCGAAAGGCGGTCCCAGCGGCTATTTATCGAACTGT
>NW_027581353.1:0-4397 GCF_028453695.1 Augochlora pura
AGAGAGAGAGAGAGAGAGAGAGGCGTTTCTCTCGTTGCGATCGCGTTGCATCGACTGCTCGAATGAAAGGGAGTTCTTGTTCGGTCTCTGCGCGCGTGGTATCGCGGCACCGCGTAAGATAAATACACGGAGCGGAGTGGATCGACCAGGGGGAGAGAGGAGAGCCGCGCGCGAGAGAGAGAGAGAGAGTGACGGAGGAAAAGAGAGGAAGAGAGAGAAAGAGAGAAAGAAAGAGAGAGAGAGAGAGAGAGGAGAGAGCGTGATACGATGCACTCGAGGACCCTTGAGAAACTGTTCGGCTCGCGGCATAGCACCGAGGGGCCAAGTATAGACGAGGGCTCGCGAGTGTCGGCGAGAGCGCGAGGCTCCGCGGTGTGTGCACGCGCGCTCCCACTTCTCTCTGCTCTCTATGCTCGCTGCTTCTTGGATGGCTCTATGCTCTCTCTATCTTCTCCCGTTGTCGGCTCGACGCCGCGCGGCGGAGCGACGGGGTCGGATACTTTGACCGGGCTGAGGCGAACGGCGCGGGTAAAGTGTCAAGATTATAGAAATTTGTTTGGAAAAGACGATGATTTTTTTATGGGAAAACTTCACGTGGAGCAAGGGAGTAGCGCATAGAATGCAGTGTTATTTAATTTTCAATTTTAGCATTTTTATCGAATTCATACGAATGCCACTAGCTTTTCGATGTACGATTATTCAGACTCTAAAGGAACACTCGTAAGTTCCTTATTAATTTTTATTAATCTATTTTTAAAAATTAACGTAAAACATCTGCTTTTAGTACGATTTAGTATATCTGCTTTTAGACGTATTTCAATTTCACGTGATTTATTTCGCGTTGAGCTCGCGAACTTTTTGTTTTACAGAGCGTTCGCCACCTTAACTATGTTTCATATTTTTATTATAATTTCGAAACATGATCCAGTTTATTTCTAACAGCACAGTGGTCGCTCGAGTGCAAAGGGTTAAATAATTCCCTTCTCAAGATTCCGAAGCGATGGACAAGTTTTACGACCGGATTTCAAATCAGCAACGCTCGATCCTTTTCCTCCAGCCACGTGGGATCCTCTCTCTCTTCCCCTCCCTCTGAAAGAGGTACGCGCAGCGCAAAAAGTCCGCAGATTTCCGCGATAAACTCTCGTTAGCACCTAACGAGATAATTAACGACCGAACGCGGCGATCGCACGCATCTGCGCGCGGCCTTCTATTAGGTATCCTCTCTTCCGGCTCGAGATTCGCGGCGTTTTCAGCGCGCAGACCAGTTTTCTTACCCAGCGTACGATAAAAGTCCCCAGACGTCGTGAAAAATAGCTAGCCCCCGTGGTATCGGAACTCTCTCGTTAGCTTATCTGCACTCGACCCAGATCGAACGAGCTAATCAGGTGTCGGGGCCCGAGAACCGTCGCGCTCGTTCGTTAATCGATTCCTAACACATGACGAACGAGTTTCTAATGTGACGCGAACTGTGTCGAGGCGAGCCGGATTCCCGGGGCGATTTATGCGAGCCAGGGATTTTCGACTTGCCATCCGGTTGATTGTTAAACAATTGTTGACATAACTTCGGCGAGAGATTTCATTTGTTTTAAATCAAGTCGCTCGAGCACGGAGCAATTTCTAGGCTATAGTTTCTTAATTTTATTAGCATCTGCACTGTACAAAATTGCTTCGATATTTTTATTTAATTAACAGAAATAATGTACTATGATTTACAAAAAAATTTTGTTAGGTTTACTGCACAATTGCGATAGATATCAGCTGCAAAAATTGCCGTAATATCAAAGTCTCTATATCTAAAAATGATAAATTCTTAATACATTCTTCTTTGATAAATAACAGTATTATTTTTTTAATTTCTGCTCCCTCTATTTACAAAATTAATATTTGTATTAAAATATAGATCCTTTGCGGATATTTTCTTCCTATAATTTCTTTTTTCACTCTTCACTGAACTATTTCAAACAGGTATGTCTCACACAAGTACGCGCGTCGTTTTGTCGGCGCTGAAAGGGTTAATAAACGCTCGGTTTACGGTACACCTGGTGTGACAGACGATTTGACACACTTTGAACTTCGAAAGGGAACACCGAGAAAACCGTAACATTAACTCGAAGCAATTTCATCTGTTATGTTAAGTTATCTTTTCGACAGACCGTGGACAGTTATGTTCGAGGTTCTCATTAAATTAATAACATCGTTTTCGAAGAATACGCGGCTGTTTCCTTCCAGGCTGTGACACATTGAAGATCTGTGCATGTGTAGCATACTAGTATTTCTATGGGACCCGTCAAATTGACAAGTTGGCTAATTTCACAGTTGACCGTAACGAACCGGTTTTATTCATGAAATTATGTCTCTGGAAACAGGTGTGTGGGTTAGAATCGCAGCGGCGTACGTCGCGTTTTATTTGTTACGATAAAAGAATGTTATTGTTAACTAAAATATATAGCATATTATTCACTGGCCTCATTCCAGAAGACCTAAATTTCAACCCTTTGAACTCGAGTGGTGACCCTAAGGCACCGCCAAAAAATTTTTTTATCGCGTCCGACAAATAATTTGTTAATTATCATAGTCGTCGGTTTCTCTCCTCTCTCTTTCTTTCTTTCTCTTACTTTCTCTCTCTTTTTTAGTACCTGTCGCTCTCCCCCGTCTAATTAATTACCGATCAGCCGCGTCGACCAGTTTCGTACACACGTTACGAGCATCACTTTCCGAAATTACCCGGATGATGTATACACCGTGAACGACGAGCGCGTAAGACGGTGGAACTTGTCCGGAGGCCGGGAATAAATTGCCGGTGAAAATATTCAACGATCCGAGATTTTAGGCTTACGCGGCCATGCTTGCACCTCCATCACCGGTTTTGCCCGCGAACCGCCCCCTATTTAACAAATTGCTCCCCTTTCGGCCACAGACTATACAACATTTTTCCGATGCGCGACAGGGTTCGATAAAATTGTCTTTTATTCACAGCGCTTTCTTTCGATGTCTCTGGGTTGGAATATTTTGTTCAATTTTTCGAATTAGTGCATTCTGTTTCTATTTATTTTTTAATTAAGGCGACGGTCTCAATTATATAAGTTCTGCTTTTTGTGGTAGTAGCGACGGCACCTAAGACGGTGTACGGCGTTCGAGTACCGGAATCAATCGCGATGCACCTCGCCCTCCGACAATTCCCGCTCGTTTACCCTTCGTTCGGGAATTTATGAACGGGACGCCGGTCTCCCATTAATCATCGCACTCGTATTCGCTCCGAGATTCATTCATTCCGTGAAAAAACCGCGCGTTCCGCGTCTCCTCGCGAACCGCGCATTGATTTATGAACGAGCGCAGGGGAGAGAACTGCCGGAGAGAGAGAGAGAGAGAGAGAGAGAGAGAGAGAGCGATCGATCCTCGAAAAGTTTCGTCGCTTTTCCATCGACGCCGGAATAATTTGTTCCACGGGGAAAAACTCGCGAAAATCATCCTTGAATCCGTTCTGCAGATATTTTCAGGTATTTGATTTAAATAGTAGATAGAGACGGGTTTGGATATTTGATTTAGGTAATATTTAAGTGGCGGATTTTTTGGTAATATTTAAGTGATGTATTTTTAGCTGATATTTAAGGGATGGATTTTTAGGTAATATTTAAGTGATGGATTTTTAGGTAATACTTAAGTGATGGATTTTTAGCTGATATTTAAGGGATGGACTTTTGAGTAATATTTAAGTGACGGACTTTTAGGGAATATTGAAGTGATGGATTTTTAGGGAATATTTAAGTGATGGATTTTTAGGGAATATTTAAGTGATGGATTTTTAGGTGATATTTAAGTAATATTTAAGTAATAGATTTTTAGTCGCGATGGTATATCGATCGCGTTGCTATCGATCGCTCTGTTATCGATCGCCGCACCGTCAAGCAATTATCCGTATAATTGCAGCACCGCGAGACGGATCGCTGCGTCGAAACGGATGACGGTGCAGCTTTCGTTGAAGACAACCCCCTTCCGGTTATTTCCCATGATTTTCTCGACGCGCCGCTCTCTTTGTCCGATTTCTCTCGGCACGGTAGGTCCACATTTAAACCCGGTCCCCCGGCTTGCTTTTTCCAATTTCAGAGTCGCGTCCTCGGATCCCCATGACGCATCGCGCCGTAAATTCGCGAGGCGTGGATCCTCGCGCGGAGTCGTTAAGCGGACCGCCGCGTAATTACGCAAACGCGCAACCCCCATAGACAGGCCCCGCGCGCGGTATCGTCGCGATCGTGGTACCCCGCCCGCTCGCCCGTCCGACCGATTTCTGATTTATGACAGCGCGAGCACACGGCGATGTTTTCGAGATCGTATCTATTTTTAATGCAACGAATTGCAATTTTTCCGGGCCCCGGGGCGCGCACCCATGGGAAGCAACC
>NW_027581354.1:0-4396 GCF_028453695.1 Augochlora pura
GGAAACTTACAACGACGCGACAAAAAGGCAACGAGCCACGGCGAGCTACCTTGTTAAAAAGTCCCTCTTAACGAGTGCTATGTAAAAGCGACGTCTCGACGTGGAATAGGATGCTTGACATTGTTTATAGGGAGCCGGCGAGCCCGCGTTCCTCGTCGAGACTAAGCTGCGCCCCGGGGAGCAAAGACGCCTGAAAACTACGGGCTTGGAAACCACCCCTTTCGATCCTACGATCGATCGCCGGATAACCGGTTTATCAACCATCGATTCGGACCCGTCCGCAAGATATCTACGAGACCGTCTCAAACCCCTTGGAAACGCGGTTTTCGTGGCAACGCGATATAAAAATTGCAACTTGCGCGCGCGCGCGTTCCTGTAATTTTCATTATTTCTATATTTAAGCCACGGCGACTCTCGCGCGCCAATTAAGCTTGCAACGATGTCATTTTAAGCCGTTTCAACGTTATTAAATTCGCTTCTGTTTCGTAAACTGCGAAAACTTGAAGCGCGATATGCGTGAACGTTTAATTCAACGCGCAAAAGAGGACAAAATGAAGAGATGTTAGAAATAACTATAAATCGCTTTCATAAAGGTCGATAAACTGATTATATCAATACTGCAGGACATCGACCGTCCTAACACAAAAAACCCATATGTATACCTTTGTGCACGTATGAAGAGACCGCGCCGAACAGAGCTAGACAGAAGCATACGAAAACTCCTTTGTAACACCTTGACCTCAGAATGCAGTTATTAAAATCCATTTAAGAGTTCTTCATTAAAATACCCTGCACCATAATTTAACAAGAGAAGTAATAGAAATCACCTGGATCGGAAGAAACGTCTAGAGTTCGGGAATTAAAATGCCTGAGGGTGTATAGAGTGTATAGAGGGGTAATAAACAGGTCCTACTATGAAGGCTCCAGGTGATGTACAGTTCATCGTCTACGCACTGAAAGATTAGCAAAAGGAATAGCTCGCCAAGCGCGCAGCATCATCCAAAAGAGATTGCGGGGCGCGGAGTAAGAAAACCAGGTTCGGCTAGGAAAAATCGAGAAGGTTGTTTTGCCGGGGACAGTGACCGGTGTCACAATGGTCCCGGAAGGTTCAAGGCTCGGCTCGAATGGCGGCAAGGTCGCAGTTCGAATGGCGGCTGCGGAGGTCACGGTCTGTTTGACCCGTTTGCCGGCGAGCCGAGGCGAGGCGAGGCGACCGAGGCGATCGTAATTCCGCTCGCCGACCGGGCGCACGTTAGTCAGATTTACCGAGGGGTGAACGGCACCCGGTGGCTCTGGAGGGGGGAGGGCAACCTCCAAGGAAACCGAACCACCCTGTCCGTCTTCCTCTAAGATACCACGAGATCGTAAAGTCGCTTAATCGGATGAGGCTCCGCGGGGCGGAACCTAAGCCGAGAAATTGAAACGCTCGTAAAGTCGTAATTCCTGAAGTGAGCTTCCCGCCGAGCAACCCTTGTTTGCACCCGCCTCCCCCGCCCCCGACTTTCTTGCCCACAGGTTTGTTTCGCTCGAGCGTGTTCGTCGGCTCCAGTCCGCGCCGTGACGCGCCTAACGCAGTTTTCATCGATTCGTCGATTTCTTTGTCGGAGTTTATTACCGGAAGTATCGCCGTGTTCGCGTGTATGAGAAATCAGAGTGGCGCGCTGCTGCGCGAGGTGAGCACAAAGCGACGGACAACGCTTCCGTCGTCTACGGCGTGGGCGTTGAGTCATTGTCCTATCTGGCTGAGCCCACGTGCTCTACGGCGTTATGTAAACACGTGTTCTTTAAGCTGGGAACAAAGCACGCCTGGACAGCCCGGATATTCGTACGTTGGAAGCGGGAACGCCGTCTTGCGAGCCCTGCGGATGTCTCGACGCGCGCGACGTTGCGAGTCCCGGTTTTCGCTGGGCCGACGGTAGCACTGCGCCTTCCATTAACGTCGCGATTTATTCCGAGAAATTATACACGCGTTTCATGCGTCTCATTTCATCGGCTCGTTTCGAAAGGTGTACAAAAATTGCTTGCTCGTTCCGAGATTTTACAGACAGAGGAGCGGAGAGCCGGTTACGCAATCAATTGCTGTACTTTTAGTTTCCTTTTAGGTACAATTAGGTATATATAATTATAAGGTAAAATAATAACTTTATATTTATCGAATATTAAATTCTTTTATAAATAGATATATCACCATTTTATAAAAAGATGAGAGCAAATTGTTAAGAAAATTTAATATGTCTTATTCGATAAATATAAAGTTATTATTTTACCTTATAATTATATATACCTAATTGTACCTAAAAGGAAACTAAAAGTACAGCAATTGATTGCGTAACCGGCTCTCCGCTCCTCTGTCTGTAAAATCTCGGAACGAGCAAGCAATTTTTGTACACCTTTCGAAACGAGCCGATGAAATGAGACGCATGAAACGCGTGTATAATTTCTCGGAATAAATCGCGACGTTAATGGAAGGCGCAGTGCTACCGTCGGCCCAGCGAAAACCGGGACTCGCAACGTCGCGCGCGTCGAGACATCCGCAGGGCTCGCAAGACGGCGTTCCCGCTTCCAACGTACGAATATCCGGGCTGTCCAGGCGTGCTTTGTTCCCAGCTTAAAGAACACGTGTTTACATAACGCCGTAGAGCACGTGGGCTCAGCCAGATAGGACAATGACTCAACGCCCACGCCGTAGACGACGGAAGCGTTGTCCGTCGCTTTGTGCTCACCTCGCGCAGCAGCGCGCCACTCTGATTTCTCATACACGCGAACACGGCGATACTTCCGGTAATAAACTCCGACAAAGAAATCGACGAATCGATGAAAACTGCGTTAGGCGCGTCACGGCGCGGACTGGAGCCGACGAACACGCTCGAGCGAAACAAACCTGTGGGCAAGAAAGTCGGGGGCGGGGGAGGCGGGTGCAAACAAGGGTTGCTCGGCGGGAAGCTCACTTCAGGAATTACGACTTTACGAGCGTTTCAATTTCTCGGCTTAGGTTCCGCCCCGCGGAGCCTCATCCGATTAAGCGACTTTACGATCTCGTGGTATCTTAGAGGAAGACGGACAGGGTGGTTCGGTTTCCTTGGAGGTTGCCCTCCCCCCTCCAGAGCCACCGGGTGCCGTTCACCCCTCGGTAAATCTGACTAACGTGCGCCCGGTCGGCGAGCGGAATTACGATCGCCTCGGTCGCCTCGCCTCGCCTCGGCTCGCCGGCAAACGGGTCAAACAGACCGTGACCTCCGCAGCCGCCATTCGAACTGCGACCTTGCCGCCATTCGAGCCGAGCCTTGAACCTTCCGGGACCATTGTGACACCGGTCACTGTCCCCGGCAAAACAACCTTCTCGATTTTTCCTAGCCGAACCTGGTTTTCTTACTCCGCGCCCCGCAATCTCTTTTGGATGATGCTGCGCGCTTGGCGAGCTATTCCTTTTGCTAATCTTTCAGTGCGTAGACGATGAACTGTACATCACCTGGAGCCTTCATAGTAGGACCTGTTTATTACCCCTCTATACACTCTATACACCCTCAGGCATTTTAATTCCCGAACTCTAGACGTTTCTTCCGATCCAGGTGATTTCTATTACTTCTCTTGTTAAATTATGGTGCAGGGTATTTTAATGAAGAACTCTTAAATGGATTTTAATAACTGCATTCTGAGGTCAAGGTGTTACAAAGGAGTTTTCGTATGCTTCTGTCTAGCTCTGTTCGGCGCGGTCTCTTCATACGTGCACAAAGGTATACATATGGGTTTTTTGTGTTAGGACGGTCGATGTCCTGCAGTATTGATATAATCAGTTTATCGACCTTTATGAAAGCGATTTATAGTTATTTCTAACATCTCTTCATTTTGTCCTCTTTTGCGCGTTGAATTAAACGTTCACGCATATCGCGCTTCAAGTTTTCGCAGTTTACGAAACAGAAGCGAATTTAATAACGTTGAAACGGCTTAAAATGACATCGTTGCAAGCTTAATTGGCGCGCGAGAGTCGCCGTGGCTTAAATATAGAAATAATGAAAATTACAGGAACGCGCGCGCGCGCAAGTTGCAATTTTTATATCGCGTTGCCACGAAAACCGCGTTTCCAAGGGGTTTGAGACGGTCTCGTAGATATCTTGCGGACGGGTCCGAATCGATGGTTGATAAACCGGTTATCCGGCGATCGATCGTAGGATCGAAAGGGGTGGTTTCCAAGCCCGTAGTTTTCAGGCGTCTTTGCTCCCCGGGGCGCAGCTTAGTCTCGACGAGGAACGCGGGCTCGCCGGCTCCCTATAAACAATGTCAAGCATCCTATTCCACGTCGAGACGTCGCTTTTACATAGCACTCGTTAAGAGGGACTTTTTAACAAGGTAGCTCGCCGTGGCTCGTTGCCTTTTTGTCGCGTCGTTGTAAGTTTCC
>NW_027581355.1:0-4395 GCF_028453695.1 Augochlora pura
GTTGGTGCGCAGCCAACTTTAATTGTTAATAACTCGTTAACAAAGCCGCGGATTGCATTTCGGCAAACGAAAAAGTTACTTGAAATAGCCTCAGCTACCCCCCATTTCCCGGAATTACAATAATTGAGAAACACCCTGTATATAGGTCAGGTCGCGTATTCAATGCTTGTGATTACACGAGTGTGTTCTCTATATTTTATTAACTAAGATATATATATATTAACTAATGGCGACGCGCCACGGTTCTGCACCACGTGGTGGAATTCTAATTTAGGTTTATTGAATCGAGAGGCACACGTGTTTCTCCGACGGAAGCCAACGGTAGAAGAAAGAAAGGAAGGAAGGAAAGAAGGAAACCAGTCCGAAACAAATTCGAAGCGGTACGCACGAACTATGTGCCATGTAGTATGTCAACTCGCCTCGACAACCAGCGCTGCGGCGGCCGAGTGCGAAACTACGCATCCGCCACAGACTTGTAGTGGTAGGCTCGACGTGCCATCTAGAATAACTAGGTTAAGATAAATGTAACTAGGTTAGAGTAAAATATAACTAGTCATTAGTATAGTTAGTTTTAACTCCCGCACCGCGGGAACCAGCTACAGCGACGGGCCAGGAGTCGCAGCCGTTCTGCCACAGCAAACGGTTTCTGTTATTTCCACAACAAATTCGGGAAGGAGTCCAGGAAATGTAGGAAACCCTGCCGATGGACAGGGACAACAGAACAGAAGCAGGAAAACTGAAAAGCGTACCTCGAGTTGAGGCGGTCGAGGACGCCTCAAGAAAACATCGCCTCTGCATAAGGGATGTTAGAAACAACATTACATTTCTTATAGATACAGGCGCAGATGTCTTAGTCGTCCCGAAAGCCTTTGGAGGTAGGTGCTCGAAGGTAGGCGATTTCAAGCTCTATGCGGCAAACGGGGCGGTGATTGATACATATGGTGAAAAAATAATAGCAGTTTTAGGCCTCAGACGCGATTTTTCGTGGCGGTTTGTAGTTGCAGACATTTTCAAACCGATAATTGGGGCAGATTTCTTGCATTTTTTTAATTTATTAGTTGATCTTCGTTTTAAACGACTGTTGGACGGAAACACAGGACTTCACACAAACGCGATAGTTTCTAAGACAGATGACCCATCCGTACGGACAATAGATGTAAATGTAAAACAGACAGCTCTCCTGACAGAATACAAAGACTTGACGAAACCAGCCACCAGGAAAAACATCAAAATCAACGTACACCACCACATCATGACGAATGGACCCCCGGTTGCCGACCGAGCGAGACGCCTGCCTCCGGAGAAACTCAAGACGGCTCGGGCAGAGTTTGAGCAGATGCTCAAAGAGGGTATCTGCCGGCCGTCTAAGAGTCAGTGGGCGAGTCCTCTCCACATGGTACTCAAAAAATCTGGGGAATGGAGACCATGTGGAGACTATTGCCGTCTGAATGGCATCACCGTGCCGGACAAACATCCGTTACCGCACGTCCATGACGTGGCCAGTCAATTTGCTGACTGCACGGTGTTCTCGGTGATAGATCTGGCTAAGGCATATTACCAGGTGCCTGTAGCTCCCGAGGACATCGAAAAGACGGCGGTCATCACGCCGTTCGGACTATATGAATTCACGGTGATGCCATTCGGATTGTGTAACGCCGCGCAGACCTTCCAAAGGCAGATGGACTCCATATTACGGGGACTAGATTTCTGCCACTGTTATGTAGACGATATAATAGTGGCATCCCCGGCTATGGAGACACACGACAGGCATCTCCGCATGTTATTCGATAGGCTAAGAGAAAACGGGCTTTGCATTAATACGTTCACGCCGGCGCCGATATCCGCTATCCGTTCCGTGCGGCGGCGCGGCACCAAAATTATGCTGTTCAATGCTTGCGCCCTAATACACACTAGCTGATTCGAATAGGCCCACGGTGGCCAGTCGCATGAATTGGGTAAAAACCTTAATTCGTTTTTTATGGCGATAAGCCCGGTCGACGGGCAACCAATACATATGGTCAATGTCGCACTAGGAAAAGAAACAGCTTGTATTTGTCGTAAATTATGTTGAGTGCGCACTACGTAAAGAAAAAGTTTTGCGTTTGTCGTAAATTATGTTGAATGCGAACGGGGATTTCGTCGAACCTACGACCTACAAGATTTCCAGGCGGCCAGGCACTTGAGGGCCCAATAGTATTTGGTTTCCCGGGCCGCTGACAACAGATGTATATTGCCGGATTAAGTGGCCGAGGACTGTCGCGTGGTTTTCCAGAGATCGGTTTGTTTTTCCTTTGGAAAATCGCGGGCCTCGGTGTGGGCAGCTATGTGTTAGGAGAAATAGTAACTAAAACTAATGACCTCAAAGCACTCATCATGGAGAAATACCCAGGGGACACAGAGGTGCGATGTAGGATGGTGGACCTCATCGCAAGATTAGAAGAAGTTAGGGGGATGATGAAGGGTTCCCGCCTAATGAGGCAGAAAAATAAATCTGATGGGCTTCATAGCGAGGTAGCTGAGATGGGTACCCAAACGGGGGATCCATACGCCATTGACACCGAATCCGTAAAGGATTGGAAAAGGAGGGGTGCGTCGTGGGAAACCCTCGAGGAGATGCTCGAGAAGAAATGGACAAGGGATGCTTTTGTGAACACCATGGAGGAACACAGACATCCCACTAATACGTCTTGTACAGAGAACGTAGCTGGATTCCTCCCCGCTAATCTGAAGCCTGCCAGAGGGCCAGGCAAAAGCATTTCGGAACGATTCCAAGGGATGGAGCTGATCAAAGAGCTAGACATCAAAGAAGGAGATGTAGCATTTGTTAGCAGCACGATGACCCTACCGCACTCCGATGGAGGAGGTATAGAAAAAAGAAACAACGACTATCCTCCAAATCCGGAGAATATATTTATTTCACTAACGAAATTAAGGGAACAGGCCTTGGTAAATAAAAATCAAAAGCTTTACCTGGCATATTTACCGCACTACTCCACAAGACTGCTGCGCTGCATTACGGAGGCTGCTTTCGCAGACACGGACATCCAGGTGGTACTACTATCGCCTAACTCGGGAACCAACAGCAGGGGAGGACCTGAGAAAGAAAAGGAGAAAGATAAAGGCACTGTTATAGTTAAGAATACCGGTAAGACATATGCAGAGATGCTGAAAAACCTGAAGAAAAATATTAACTTAGACGAGGAAGGGATCAAGGTATCCAGTGTCAGGGAAAGCAAAAAAGGAGACGTCATAGTATCTATCAAGGGCGACTCCAAACAAGCAGCGGGATTTAGTGCCCTTATAAATCCAAAAATTGAGGGGGCGCACAGTGGGTCCAAGAGCGAATGTAGCTAATAAAAAATCATAATCACCAAGGACAGCTTCCTATGTCAATTTTTATGGTGTCGTTATAAAGAGGAGACTTCAATCTTCAAGTTCATGTTAATTTGGAATGCGTGGAGTTCGTGGATTGCACATTAACAAAAAACAAAAAACTATTTATTATAGTAACAAAAAAATTTTTTTTATACTAACACTTAATAACAAAAAATGGAATATACAAATGCTGTTGATTCTGTAAATACTATAAGTTGACTGCGATACTGCGAATAACTAACAGAGTAGAGTAATGGATAGGCTAATGAATTTCATGTAAAGTGTAATTTCCGTAGATTGCATTTCCGTAGATTTCCGTAATCCGTAGATTGCAATATTTCAGAAGAAGTAAGGGAAACGGTCGTATTGAATTGATTGGTTAGAAGAAAAGCATATAGTGAAGGAAAGTGACCGCCCCGAACTCATCGTCACCCGCAGGTAGTGCTCGTACCCTCGGGTGAGACCCGCGAAGGATCCGCGTGTCCCAATAATAGACCGTGGCCAACAATGAATCGTAAAAGGGCTTTGTGCGTTAGACAAAACACACTATTGCGAGTCTTGACAAAATATTGAAAGCTAATGGCCAGATGTGGGGTATATTGAAGGAAATAACGAACAATAGGTTAAGCACCGGCTTTTTAGAGACATTACCGGCCAGGGATGCGTGGAGACTATTTGAAGATTATGCTATGCGCGTGTTTTTTTGAAGGTAGTTATTGCTATAAAGAATAATTTCGTCCTGCAACGGAACAGGGTGTTTAGAATGTTAATAATGGGTGTAAAGACTAGTTCCGTCCTGTAACGGAACGGTGCAAATTGTATCGAATTGCACTGAATTACACTGAATTGCACTGAATTACACTGAATTACACTGAATTACACTGAATCCGTGTCTTCTGATATTGAAGAGTTATCAAAATCGCAATCAGAGTCATCTTCCAAAGGATTATGCAAGGCCAATATATCTTTATCCATTAATAAATTTACAATATCTTCATTTAATCTGGTTTCTTTTCTCCA
>NW_027581356.1:0-4389 GCF_028453695.1 Augochlora pura
GAAACATAGCAACAATGAGCCACGTAATAAAAATTAAAACTAAGCAGTCAATAACCCTATATACAATATTAACACGTTGGTTATTAATAAGTTCATTGCGAACAAGAAAAAATTGATTTATTAGTTTTTGCTTGTTATTATTTATTTATTAAGAAAGAAGGCGCCTAGAACAGTATTCTTTAAAATAGATTTGGCTGTCAATGTATTACTCGTTTCATGGTATATCCATGGTATATTAAAATGGAAGAAAGGCCCTCAATATCCAAGAAAAATGTCCAAGAAATATAAAAGCCGAATACTCACAGCAATCCACTATCAAACACCATCTGTACATTTAAAGAAGACGTCGAAAAATTCGCAGAGCTGATCCGACACCAAAGAGTTTAAAACTATACACGCTTTCTTGACGGTAAAATCGTCCACGGAATATTTAACAATATTCAACAAATCTAAAAATATAAACGCTTTCTTAACGGCAAAGTCGTCCATGGGATATTTAATAATATTCAAAAAATACAAGGCTTATCTAGCATCCGATGGACAAATTGTAATCTACGAGATAAGAGAGGCTCGTTCACTATGCAAAATAAAAGAGAAAATGAAACAGGAAAGCAAGAAAAATTCAAAAAATAGAAATGAGAAGCTGGGCAGACACGGGAATCTCGAACCTTATCCGATTTGAATCGACTCGAATTTTATTCCCCCTTCACTGGCGGAACTCGAAGAAATTGGAATTCTTAAATTCTCAATGCAGCGAATTGCTACTTTTATCTGATTTGAAACAGCTCCAACCTAGTACGGAGTTGGTCAAATAGTTTCGAATTGTGCGAAAGAGCGCTCCGCCGGGTTTCTGGATACTGTTTCCAGAAAAACTTTCACCGCGGTCCCGAGTTTCGCAACAGTTTGTTGCTATCCAACGCCGCGGTTGTTTTTACAGTTTTAATTAACACTAGGTTTACGGAGTAATAAAAGCAGCCGTTTTATATTTGTTTATGAAAGTAACGATTTATTCTAATCGTTAATGCAATCGATAACTAAATAAATATAAATAATTATAGTAAATATAATCGACAAATAAGCAATAAATGTATCTTTGAAATCTGAATTATGGTACGTTAACAAATCAGTGACCCGTCATTTTGACGGATTCCGTAAATCTAGTGTTAATTGTTATCGGGAACGATTTTGTCATTTTCATTGCTAAAAATGGTAGAAATGCTAGAAATGCTAGAAATGCTAGAAATGCAAGAAATGCAAGAAATGCAAGAAATGTTAAAAATGCTAAAAATGCAAGAAATGTTAGAAATGCTAGAAATGCCGAGCCACACAAACGTCCGATTCGCGGAGCCTCGTAAGTACCGAGGGAATACGTTTATTGAGATTTCGCGTGACTTTTATTGTAATGTGCGCATGAATATGTAAGCATATTTACCAATTTTCCACAGAACACCTTTACAGTTTCAGCGGCCGTAAAACAAGCAATCATAAATGGGTTAACTTGATTTACCTGGCACTTCTGGCCTCCATAAAGGTTGTTGATAGTTCTCGATAACAAGACGAACCATTAAAGGGAGCAGTATTTCTGAGATACTTCAATGATATCCGCAAACACGCGTAATTTACATGGGCGATGGTAAAATATGCAAAAGTAATCTGTGCGTGAACTAGTTTCGAACTAGTAAACTTGTTTTCTATCTCTGTTTAGAATGATTATGTGTGAGAATTATCGTGTTCGGTTTATTAGATGGATTACAAATGATATCTGTTCATATACGTATTTTTCAAGGATAAGATTAATATTATATTTCTCTAACACTATACGAATTAGTCAGAAAATTGCACAAGAATTGCTTTGCAATTACATAAAAAGTCGTCTTAAAATTCATCTTGTCTATAGCTATTTAAAGGCTTAAATTCATTTATTCCTTGCTTTTATTAATTTAGATGCAATTGTTTTGCATTTACTCATGTAAACATGTTCGTTCTATTATAAGTCTCCTATCTATATTTTTTCATATTATACTAAATTGAATATTAATTCTTAAATGTTACCAATTCTTACCGATGGTCGAATTTACGCAACCGGCCAAGTAAACACATCCAATTTCCGCAGCAAAACGTCGAACTACTTTCGGCGACGTTCCGCGGCGAGAACGATCGTGGTGGAATCAATAGGTTTCTTGCAGGATCCTCGAAGTCGTCATGCAAACGCAATTACCGAACGATCCTGGCCACGGCCGTGCTAAACACCGTCGGCTCGCGGAAATTACGTATCCGCCGCAGTTCCTTTCAAACAGGCACAATCGACCGGCAGCGAAGTTCCAATCGCGTTTCCGCGTGTTCATCATCGCGTTGTTTCGCCGTTCGTTTTACGTTCTCGTTAATTGCCAGGTCGAGCGAAGCTAGGAGCGACGCGCGTCGGCGTCGGCGTCGGCGTCGGCCTTCGGAGCCGTGTCGATCTGCTAGCGCGAGCGCGTGTAATTACTCGAGTCAATTTCCCGGCAGCAGTATCGCGACTGATCCTGCACGGCTTCATTAAAATCTCCCGAACAGCCCCCGGCCCCCCGGGGGTCGAAAAATTGACCGGCCGGCCGCGCAGTCTCCGCGCCACGAATTTTGAATGCACCGGCAACCGGGGGCCCCGAAGCCGAAACTGGGTTACCGCATACATATGAATGAGCGGACCACGGTTTACCACCCCCACTTCCCCGGCTCCTTTTTCACCGGCGAGCCACCGAATCCGCTCAAAGATTAGCCGAGGCGGGGCGTTAAGATACTTTCGTCGCCGATTCCGCGGACAAGTATTCTTCGACGCAACACGCAAATCCGATTATCCCCTGAACTCCGTGTACATTCGGATATCCCCGATACTACCGGTATATCCCGGTTTACGAGATATGATGAATGAGGAATAAACACGTACGGGCACGTAAGTGCGCGTACGCGCGGTCTACCGTGCCACCGAAAATTCGCGGCTGCTCCGATACTCTTTGCGATTTCTATCGATATATTTATTCTCTGTAGGAATCTCGTGAAAAAGAATCGTACTCGAGGAAGTTGGTTCTAAAACTCGCATCTTATGCTTTCGTAATACATTTCGTTTCTTTGTAAAATGTTTTCCATGATGTAGTTGGTGATCAGATGAATATATGGGGTTTCTCGAACATGTGGTAACGATTAATTAAAAAAATTTCTATAGAACATTTTCTGCGATAATTCTTTGGTTTGTTTCTACATTTCAGAGTTTTGCTTACATAAATCTCTAAAAAATTATATAAATCTCTAAAAAATTATATAGATCTCTAAAAATTATATAAACCTCTAAATCATTACATAAACCCCTAAAATATCATATAAATCTCTCAAACATTATATAAACCCCTAAAAAATGACATAAATCTCTACAAAATCATATAAATCTCTAAAACGTTATATAAATCTCTAAAAACTTATATAAATCCCTAAAAGTTTATAGAAATCTCTTTTATAAAAATCAGAACAAAGTACAAACATTATTCTTACTTAATAACCCTTTTTGACAAACATACTAATCGTAACACAAAATATTGTCACCATTTCAAGAAAACAATACTCACCAAAATCAACTAACTATTTCAATAACTTTCTCGAACCTAAATCTTGATTTCAAGAATCTTCTCACTTGCGTTCGATTTTCAGTGACGTAGATAGCAGGATGCAGATATATCATTGCAGATTTGATAAGCAGAAGGAATGCGGCGAATCTTACAACCGAGGGAATCATTTCGCGCGTCTGGCAACTATGAATTGTGTGGAACGGCTCGTGAATAATCCGGACAATCTAATCTTCCGCCACTAGGTGTCGGCCGAAAAAAAAAGTCCCTCATAAAACACGGTTCCGTAAGTTATGATCATCGAACCATCTCCCCGGCTCCTCATATACATATCTAACTTTCATGCATAAATTTGTTCGAAAAAATAACTTGCACGGATTAGAATAACACGGGGCTGCTTTCCCGCGGATTTATCGCTGTGTTCGCGGCCACATTCCTCAGGTGAAAAATTGCCTCAAATATCAGGGATCCTGCGCGACTTACGAAATCATTTTCATTCCATATATCACTTTCGAGTGACCAATTTGTTCTCACTTCTTCGAAATCATTTTCATTGTTTGTACTTCTTCGAAACCGTTTTTATTGTTCATATTTCTTTGGCATTCGTACGTTTAATTGTTTAAAAAATTGGGTACTGAGTTTAGTCAGTGGAAAATTATTAATATTGTATTGTATGTAAGGAAGAAAGATGTGCAGGACTGTTGAATAATTTTTAATGTATGAATGTATAAATTCTGATTTTTATAAAAGTGCATTTCATAAAGATGAGTATCGTTTCTTAAAATTGCTAGGTTAT
>NW_027581357.1:0-4389 GCF_028453695.1 Augochlora pura
ACGCAATAAACGCAGTAAATACGCGCATACTCATTTAATCCTAATATTAGGGAATACCGGTTCGGAGACACAACATTCGTATGTAAATGCTGAGCTTGTCATCACAGTATACTGTTAGTGTCTAAGGTTATCGAAACCGCAGCGTATAAAAACATTGACCGACAACTCCCATGAAATCTGTCGACCATCATCAGCGACTGTAGAAACACTGTGCAACATGTGGACGAAAATCACTGGTTTGTTCTTGCTGCTTGCTGTCGTGACAACTGTGACCGCCGACGAACCAGGTACAGCTGTCTTCTTAAAATTGGAGGAGCGTGAATCTATCGTTGCAAACGTTTCAGTTTGATCGGCTTAACTGTGTTCATTTTCTTTTCTTGCAGAAAGGAGATGCGTGGAGGGAAAAAGTTATAACGACGGATGCAACAATTGTGTTTGTATGGGAGGCCTAACGGCGTGCACCGAAATGGCGTGCGGGAAATACTACCCTGATACATGCGTTTTTGAGATGGTGGATATACTGCCTCCTCCGGAGGATTACTGGGTTGCCTAATTACGGTGTGACTGTTGAAACTATGCAGTGTCCGCGATCCTAATTCCTGTATGAATTTCATATATAGCTTGTTCTGTTACTAAAAATATTATATGTTCTTACATGTTCCGTCAGGAGTTGTAATAAATGTTTTCGCGGCAAGAGCTACCATGGTTATTAAAAGGGAAGCTTAAGCTTTCCAACGCTCCATACCAAAGTGATCTACGATTTTTTTTAGCCGAGTTATCGCTAATTATGTGCGCGCATCCATTTTGGACCCGCCAGGGGACGATCATGATCAGACAGAAAAATTGCTCTATCTTTGAGTTGCTGTAATTTCGCTCTAAATAATCGCACGGAGACGGGCCTAGGCTCATTTTAGAGGGAAAAGTCTGCTCTTGAAGAGGCCCTAAGCTATTTTTATTGTTTCTATTTTTTTATTGGAATCCAGGAGAGCAAACTTCGGCCTCATAATTGATAAAATTCCAGAATCCGTCAGAAATACTTTTGACAATCTCTGCGATTAATAATTTCAATTTCCATAATAAATAAAATATGATCACCGACCCGTCACGTTACGGCATGAAAACGATCGTCAAGCAACGTCGCCGAGATGGAATTGCGTGACACGGTCGCCGATGGTTTCTTTATCCCAGGTGATTTCGCCAGGCAATTAGGTTTTACAGCGCAGTGGCCGATTTAACACGATACTCGACCGATTGTGCAACATCCATCTCAGAGTCTCTGAGAGACACCGTGGTCGAATAGTGTGTGTCTGTGCGTGTGTGTGTGTCGTAGGAAAGGGATTAGGTGAGCCGGTGACGGTAATTTGTCACGCGTGCATGACGTCGTTCGTTGCCTTTCAACGGGGCGAGTCCTCGTTATTGGTAACAGGACAATCTGAATACCCCGGTGACACGGACCCGGCGTGTGTCCTGGTTCGCACGTATATCACACGCAAGCACACACGTGTGACATCCCACGCGTCGGATGCGCAAGGGAACCCCGTCGACGTCGTCGTCCATGCTGTGTGCCGTTTGACGGCCGACGACGCCTTCGGGCATCGCCGTCCGATGACCTACGCCAATTCCCATCGGTAGAAACACCGCATAACATTCCATCGTAATCCTCCTCCGCTCATTCCTCTTCTCTTTATGGCCGGTCCAACGAGAAAAATTTTGTCGCTGTTCGAAGCGGAAAAACCATGGTCGTAAAACGTGGCTTCAATTAAAACTTCGGAATCGTTTACGTTCAATCTGATCGCGCGATCAACGGCTCGGATACAAAGTGCCGATGAAAACTTTTTAGTGGCTGAGAGAAGGAACGTTATTAATAATAAAAGATGAGGTTTCAATGTTTCTGTGGTGGTTAAACTTGGTGTAAATTGTTGCAACGAGTGGATATTGCAGTAGTGATTGTGTCTAGGGCTTAGCAAGAGTCGAGATTATTGGGTTTTGATTGCTTTTTATTTTGTCATAGAAATGTTCGATGTTGGATGCAGAATAATATTTGATAGGGGATAGAGATTGATGTTTAATATTGAATAGTGAATGGGATGGTATTCAATATTAAATACTGGATAATATTCAATATTGAATACACTGTAATATTCAATATTAAATACTGGATAATATTCAATACACTGTAATACTCAATATTAAATACTGGATAATATTCAATGTTGAATACACTGTAATATTCAATATTAAATACACTGCAATATTCAATATTAAATACACTGCAATATTCAATAGTGAACACAGTAGAATATTCAATATTGAACACAGTAGAATATTCAATATTGAACACAGTAGAATATTCTGTATTCAATAGAGTGCAATATTTAATATTGGACGCAGTATACAGTAGAATATTCTGTATTGTGTACAGTGTAGTACTCAATCTTGAGTGCTGAATAGTATCCAAAGTATTGAATATTGAATACAGGATAATATTCAATATTGAATACAGGATAATATTCAATATTGAATACACGATAATATTCAATATTAAATACAGGATAATATTGAATATTGAATATAGGATAATATTCAATATTAAATAACCTATAACATTCAATATTGAATACAAGATATTATTCAATATTAAACATAATATAAAATTCAATATTTCACACTCTATAATATTGGATACCGATCAAAGCATAAAATCCAAAATTAACAGCAATACAATATTAAATATTAAACAGAATATAATATCCAATATAAACCACACTATACCATCGACCATTAAACGCAGTACAATATCGAACAGCAACTACAGAATAACACCGAACGAAATCGATAGCAGCCTCGATCATTCCGAAACCGACCGCCTCCGCTAAAATCGTTTTCTCTCCGTTAACAATCGTTCCGCAGCCTGGTCGGGCGGCAGTATTTTCACCACATTCCGTCCCGTTGTCACATCAGCATATAAATCAGGCGTGGCCCGACGTAGATCTATCAACCGGTCGCCGGATCGATAGGAAGAGAACGGCGCCGGTGACAGATTAATCTCGAAGTGCAGCGCGTGCACGCTGCAACCTATCGAACCCGTTCGCTCGCCGCATAATTCATTACTTTTTCCGACCGGGACGACGACGACGACGAGGACGAGGACGGTAGACGGTAGACGGTAACCCGGTGTTCCCGGCCAGACCGATCGGACAATCGACGGATCGGCGAAGAAATCGAAAGCCCTGATCGAGTTTTCGCGTGCTTATTACCGATGCACCCGGCGCAACGTCCGCCGCTAGATCGATACGCGCTTTCGATTTCCGCGCGAGGTACGCTCGTTTATTTCGTAGAACGATCGTACACGCGCTCTGTTATACAACCGTCGTGGTAGTCTCCGGTCGAGAGAGCTCGCACGATTTCGTCAATCGGCGGTTAAGGCGAAACCGGTCGCCGCGCGGGATCAACTATTAATCGGGTCCGAACGGGAATGTCGAAATCGTCGTCGTCGTCGTCGTCGTTGTAGTCGTCGTAGTCGTCGCGAAGGCAACCACTTCCGCCTGCAACCGGCCAGGTAATTAGCATTAAATGTGTTATTACAGGCGCGGAGCGGATAGCCGCTGCGCACCTGGCCGATGCATAAACGACCGCGGCCCGATTCGCGGGGCCTCTGCGAGAGAGCTTATTGACAATTGTGAGATACCATCTCCGACGAGAGACGACGACGGGCTATACTAATGCAGCCGCGGTTTTTCTATTCGGCCGCCCGAAGATTGAGCTGACGCACGTGTTTTCTGCGTAACGCTGACGCAATTGGTTTAGGCGAGCGCTCAACGATCTACCTGCGCGCCGCGTGTACACGCGGAATCGGGAGCGTTCTGGCGAAACTTCGGAGATTTTGCCGATTGAAAATAATGCGGTGCTTACGCGGAACTTGTTTAGGAAAGTTGGACACGCGTCGGACAATCCTTTGTTCCGATCGTCGGCTTTTCGTATATGGTTTGCTGGATCGCGGAGGGAAAATTATGCGGCGAGGAAATCTTATTGTCTGACGCGTTGCGAAATTGTTTCGTGTTTTAAATTGGCTTAAACGCTCTCGCGTCTAATGGGGAAATAGTCGGGGGCATTCCGGCCACGTGACTTAATGTAATGAACATTCCACATTGACAGGGTATTCTATTTAATATTGAATGAAATATGTGTTTGATGTCGAGTAGAATACTGTGTTCAATATTGAATAGGAGATAATATTTAATATTTTAATAGGGAATAATATTCGATATTGAATTGAATAGGGTATTCATCATTGAATAGAATATTTAACATTGAGTCGAATAGGATATTCAATATTGAGTTGAATAGGGTATTCAATATTGAATTGAATAGTATATACAACATAGAATA
>NW_027581358.1:0-4388 GCF_028453695.1 Augochlora pura
CACTCGAGTGCAAAGGGTTAATATTTTCATTGAAAACAATACTTTTTAGCTATATCTCTGCAGTAAACAGCTCATATTTTAATAGTAAAGGATAAAGCAGAACGAAAATAAATGCATCAAATTTAACGAGTAGAGCGTATTTTCCTAAGTGTGAATGACAAAAGACGCCGTAAACGCATAAAATCCGCAGTCTAGTTATCGGTGGGTCTGCCCCGAGCGAAGAACGAGAGACTTTTAACGATTCGTCCATTGAGACGTATAATCGTAAAAAGAGCCGGGAATGGACTTCGGATTTAAAGGCATTGCGTGGTCAGCGCTAGCAGACGGCGAAATAACTTATTTAAGGGAGTGCTGAGGAGAGCTCTGTGGGCCAGCATCATAAACGTTGTCCACGCCTTATACCTGCGCGGTTTTATACGTAGATAATCGTACAGAGAGTGGGCGCACTTTTCTTCGGAAATCATCCATCTGAATATACCATTTCCAACCCTAAAAAATCATGGAAAATTAAAAGTAGATTCGGCGAAGCAACTTCATCCCTCGTCTTCTAACCTTTTCACTTATGATAACTAGAAGTTCTTCCATTATAACAACTAAGTGGTTAATAGCTTTTAGTACAGAAATAGTGCCCAAACTTGAAAATACACAACATTAGCTTCAACTACACCCCCCTTGCATCGGACAACCTTCGTAATAGCGACCTTAATAAAAAGACGAAGAATAGCATATATTGAAAATGCTGATTTTTGCTTCCTGGATACTCCATTTCCGACCCTAAAAAATCGTGGAAAATTAAATGAAAGACGGCGAGACAACTTATATCTCACCCCTTGCCTTCAATCATCTCCAGTTACGATGACTAGACGTTTTCCTACGTTTCCTTGGATATTCATATATTCTTGAAAAGAGAACAGAATTTTAGTCGAACTTGAAAGAGCTGATTGTCAGCCATATTTGGGCGAAGATCGGCGTTCAATGCGTTAAACTCTTAACTGTGGATGGCGGGTGGTAATTTTATATTATGGAACAAGAATACTTCTACTATGATTTCTGTCAAAATGTGTATGAGATATATTCATAAGTTTCGCTCGTTTTAGGATAATTCTAGAACAATAAAATTTATTTTAAAATATATTGATTATAATATATTGATATATTGATTATAAAATATATTGATGGAAAAAGACGACATTAACCTCAAAGACACCCTCCTGCATCGGACGACCTTCATAGTGACGACCTCAATAAAAAAACAAAGAATAGTACATATCGAAATGCTGATTTTTGCCTCGTAGATACTCCATTTCCAACCCTAAAAAATCATGGAAAAGTAAATCAAAGATTAATTCAATCCTCTCCAGTTACGATGACTAGAAGTTTTCCTACGTTTCCTTGGATATTCATATATTGTTGAAAAAAGAACAGAATTTTGGTCGAACTTGAAAGAGCAGAATAACAGTCGTACTCAACTGGTTATTACTATAAGTCTCTATTCCGAGTTATACTCGTTAAAGTACGGGCAAGGGGTTAAGAGAGTGTCGGCGAGAACTCTATGGTCCAGCATCGTAAATGTTGTCCTCAACTTCTACCTGCGCGGTTTTATACGTAGACAATCGTACAGAGATTAGAAGCGCTTTTGTTCGGAAATCGTCCTAACGAGGTGGACCACGCAACCTTCTCTCGCGCGCATTGGATTCCTGAAACGTAAATCGCGCTCGTCTTTGCGCCGCGCGCTTCCTTGCATCTCCTAGGAGGCTGCACGGCACGCCGACGCGTACACTGATCTGTCCAATGAATGAATACCTCCCGAAAATAAAGATTTGTCATTGGACCGCGGATTGTATGCATTCGCGACAAAAATGGGTACATCGAATACAAGACCGTGGAAACGTTGGAAGAATTTCAGGACATTGTTACATTATTTTCAAGTTATTAAAATTATTAAAAGGGAAAAGGCATTATTATGTAGTTTAAATTTCCTGAAACTAACGAAGACAATTTTTATTTTGCATAAAGTTCCACGGTCTAGGAAATCTTTGTCATATTAATACTGTGGCGTTATTGGAGTGTTAAAATGTAGTTAAATTAAGCGTAGTACTATGTTAATGATATTGTTATTATTAACATTGTCATTATTAATATTGCCATTATTAATATTGTCATTATTAACGTTGTCATTATTAATGTTGTAATTTTTAACCCCTTGCACTATATTAACGAGTCAGACTTAGGATAAAGATTCCCTGTAAAGATCTACTAAATATGAATACTATAATTTTCTTCTAAATCGAAATCAGATTGAATTATTCTGTTATCAAAGTCTGGAAAAAAGTACATAAAGACAATAAAGAAAACAAGATTTGTCTGGTTCTATTAAAGAAAATAGTAATGACATATATGGATTAGTCAACATAGCGTCGAAGGAGTCGTAGTGCAAGGGGTTAATATTGTCATTATTAACATTGGCATTATTAATATTGCCATTGTTAATATTGTCATTATCAATATTGGCGTTATTAATATTATCGTTATTAATGTTGTCATTATTAATATTTTCATTGTTAACATTGTCATTATTAATATTGTCATTATATTAGCATTGCCATTATTAACCTTGTCATTATTAACATTGTGATTATCAACAATGTCATTATTAATATTGTCATCATTAACATTGTTATTATTAATATTGGCATTATTAACCTCATCATTATTAATATTGTCACATCCACCCCACTACTACACCCCTAAAAAAACAACCAACTAGTTAAAACAAACAGATTAACACTTCGTCCATCGCGTCACGCACATTTTTCCAAAACCGTTTCAAAGTCGCAGTAGTGAAAGTGTTAATTACGCTTCAGCACAGAACGATTCGATGCTCGCAGCGCACTGGTTGCACCACGCTGTCGAACTCACGGAGTTAACCCTTTGCTCTCGAGTGGTGACTCTGAGGCACCGCTTCTAATTGTTACATCGCGTTCCAAAATAATATTTCTATTATAAAAACTTGCATTTAAAAAATTATTAAAAGTGTTACTGTTTTTGTATGAGTTACAAGATCCAATTTCAATTGAACATAACCTCTTTACCTTGTAAAATGGAAATGCTACATGTCGGAAATGTTACTTTAGAATTACAGTTGAAATGGCTTCGAGTGCAAAGGGTTAATATTTCGATGGTATCGGAATCGGTAGGCACAGCCGAGATACGGTGACACACCATCGATAGCGATCGAAATCCGCAGGATCACCTGTCGATGCCCGATTCACGGCCGGCCGGCCAGGTGAAAATTTGCGGGAAGGCTTTTATCGTAGAGTCGCGTGTGTACCGGCTCTCGGGCGACAGCATTATTACGGCCCGTTGTCCATAAAGCACTCGGCAATAGGGTCGCGGCATAAATAACGCGATATCATAAAGCTAATGACGTCCCATTAAAGCGCCGCCGCCGTCGCCGCTGCTCCGCGTGAAATCTACGCTCGCGAAATTCACGGTGGACAGTAAAGATTTTTACGACGCTGCGCGGAGACACCGTTGCGGCTACGACGCGACACCGTAGGGACACCATTGGGACAGGGACACGATACCGTGGAGACATCGACACGATACCATAGGGACTTATTATGATATTTATAATATGTATTGAATATTTGTTCTTGTACCTTTATTTACATAATATTAATATTATAATAAACTTATTTTATAATATTAATATATAATCATGTAACATTAATAATTAAATATTTTATATATATATATATATATATTATATCATAAATATTTAATTAAAGTATATTATAATATATCTATGAGGAAAGAAGATATGTGATATTTGACACGACACCATAAGGACACCATTGGGACATCGACACGAAACCGAAGGCACTTATAATATTTATAAAATAATAAATATATATATTGTATTAAATATTTATTCTTATACCTTTATGTACATATTATTAATATTATAATAAATTTATTTTATAATATTAATATATAATCATGTGACATTAATAATTAATTATTATATATATTATGTTTATAGTTATTATAATTACCTCTAATTAAATATTTCTAAGTACATATATTTAAATACATATATCTAGGGACATAGGGACACCATTGTTACGCCATTGGGTCAGCATCGGAGCACCAATGGTACGCATATGGGACAGCATTGGGATACTAGAAACGGGACATTAAAGGTAACACGGGGTACGCGTATCCGCGACCGTAAAACGGGAATCCACAATGAGCTCAGACGAGCACAATGTGCGCTGGTCCGATCAACCTCCCTCGACCTGTGCAAACACCGTTGCGCAACGCGACTTCCGGCGCGGACGATTCGCCAAGATCCAAAAGACCTCTTATCGCCGGGAACAATAACA
>NW_027581359.1:0-4383 GCF_028453695.1 Augochlora pura
CGCGAATAGCCGCCGTCGAAGCTACTCGGAACGGTGGTTTTCCGACGACGCGCCTCTGGTATTCCAGTTGCACGGCTGGAAACACTTGCGGGCGAGCGCACGGTACTTGGCGTGCAGTCGACATAATCCACCATTTCGTCTCGCCGCACGGGATGCGCTTCGCGCGCGTCCTTGGGAGCGGGGTCGGCTACCTGAATTCGGCCTATGCTCGGGGTCCCGTCGACTCAGCCGTGTCTCGAGACGTTCGATGCGGTCAACTAGCGTCGACAGCGTGGCGCCGATGTCCAGTGGGGGTGCCCGTGGTGGCGGCGTGGTCGCCTGGACTGCGCAGATTCCCCCGTTGCGCGTCACTTCCGCTATTCTGTCGGCCAGCGCCGCCAGGGGTTCCAACTCCTGGTTGGACGCCGAGAGGATGACTTGTGTTTGTGTCACGCGGCAAGATTTAATTGTTATTAAATAAGAATGAAATTGTATTAATAGAAAATATTCGATGCACGTAGTCCACTGAAATAAGTAAAAGACTATGCGAATGAGGCGAGGTATAAGAAGTAGCGACTGATCGTATCGAGAGATAATGGTAGACTGACTTTATTTTTCCCTGGTAACAGCGGCTTCGGGCCTCTGCATACCTGTGCTTATCTATACCGATGCGTGGGGATATTGATTTTGTATCAGTATGATTCTGGTTATATTTGCGTGGGCAGCCGTTGCAGCAACAGCGACCGTAGCACCGGGTCCGTTACGCGTCCTTGCGACAAATCCCGCATTTGCCGCAACAGTTGTGACGGCTTCTTGTCGCCAAGGTCCACCTCGTTCAGCAGCGCCTTGAGCTTCCGGTCCTCCGTCTCTGCATACACGCCGATGAGGCGGTCTTTCAACTTCTCATAGGCGTCCGTGGTCGTTGGGTTTAATAGTAAGTCCGAAACCTCGCTTAACGCTGCCTCAGACAAATTCTGGACCACGTAGAAAAACTTGGTTTGGGACGCCGTGATCCCGGAAGTAGTGAACTGAGCTTCTAGTTGGCAGAACCATAATTCTGGCCGCGCACATCAGAATGGTGTGGGACGGATCCCAACTCGCGCTACAGACGCGGTTATTAACAATTCTTAGAGGTTTTTTGGAGGGTTTACTAATATCATTTGAATGCTCCTTTGGGGGACCAAACCAATTGTTTTACGTTGATATCTTCTGTATGCTTGTTTGCGTGAATTCATTGTTGTGGAGACCTTTTGTGGGTTAATTTGTCGGAGTTTTTTTGTGGGAACCAAAGTCCCAAGCAAACTCAACTACTTGGCCTATTTTACGTTGCCCTGGTAATGTTTTTTATTGTGATATACATTGTCGCGTCGCGAGCGACCTATGTAATTAAGTTATGACGACCCCCAGGTAGATTCTTTATAATACCGCGTCGAAGCTTTCGGGCCTTCGACAACCGATACCAGATGTGGCCATGAGCAGGAGTACGGCCAGCGACAACGACGCTAAGGTCAATGAAAATCTGGGAACTCCCAGATTTCTGCTGTCTCCTCTTCTTGGCTATCTTTCTAATATTCATTGGTTTTAACATAATTTAAGTAGCCAATGAAATACCAACTCCACCCACGCCATGTACATACGAAGGCGTAATCGGTGGATGAGAAGCGTACCTACATCACTTTCCACTTTGCACTCGGTAACTTCTCATCTAGTCCGACAACCGACATTTTGTATACTATATAGTGTTATAGTTTTTGAGAAGTCGTTCGTCTTTTTATTATTAAACCTTGTTTAAATACGGCACCTTGTTCCATCTCAGTTCACCCTCAAATACATCCTCAACATATTAATTTATCGCGAGGTAGGCGCGTTATTCAATCGTCATCAACTACGGTCGACGCTGTAATGCAACGCGCAACATATGGTCGTTTTTCAGCTTATGACAAATTTATTGAATTAATGCTATAAAATGCAGAACACAGATAGTCGTGCTCAGTCACGTGGCAGAGGCCATTCCGGTGGTAACCGCCGAGCAGCCCGCGACGCGAGGCGTGGTTACGACCATCACAATACGCGTAGAGAGCTTGAAGATTGGAGTTCCGAGCCGCAACCGTACGACCCAAAGCGGGAGGTAAACCGCCGCAATGTAACGGGAAGATCAGACGGTTTCAAGAGCAAGAAACAACAGCCAAGAGATCCAGGCCCAGTGCAAGACGTACGGCCTAGTACAACTGTGGGAGGTATGCGGGATGAACCGATGGATGACATCGGCCCCCACTCCTCACTAGTGCCTATTAAAGACGCGCACTGCCAGAATTTTGACTATTCTGGATCAATGCTCTTAATAAACGAAACATACGAGAAGCTCCGGGCAGTAGACCCGAGATTACATGATGATGATGATGATGATGATGATGAGATTACATTCACTCATGCGATGGCACTACACATTAATCTCGAAGTAGCGGAAACCGCTAGGCGTGCTGGCCAGCAAATACTCGGAACAAGAACTGATGTCCGTGAAATATTACCTGTCTATCAGGTTATTCCGCAGCCAATTGCCGATTACATTTCACACATAACGGACGCCATAACACAAGATGGCAAAGAGGTCAAAATGAACCTCCCTGAGATTGCAATTCCGCGTGAGTCTTACGTAGTTAACGAGACTCCAATTCCTAGCGGAACATTTGGCCCAGTTAACGCACACACTCACAACGCTTATGAGTGTTATATCTCCCCGTTTGTTACGTCACGACGGGTTGAGGCATCGCGCGATAGAGACGCAGCGTGTGCACCATTGTCGGTTGAATTAGTAGATAATCTCATTCCAAACCGCAATATGCTTGGATTCGAACCAATCGACCAAGACACACCAGGAGCAAGATCAAGACTCCAGGGTATAGATTTCCCAGACGACGAGACTATCGAAGGTAGATACCGATACTCTCCACTCCTTCAGTCTAGGGTTTATGTCGTTTTGGCGGAGATGAAGGACCACATATGTTGCGCGTTGCATTACAGCGTCGACCGTAGTTGATGACGATTGAATAACGCGCCTACCTCGCGATAAATTAATATGTTGAGGATGTATTTGAGGGTGAACTGAGATGGAACAAGGTGCCGTATTTAAACAAGGTTTAATAATAAAAATACGAACAACTTATCACAAACTATAACACTATATACAAAATGTCGGTTATCGGACTAGATGAGAAGTTACCGAGTGCAAAGTGGAAAGTGATGTAGGTACGCTTCTCATCCATCGATTACGCCTTCGTATGTACATGGCGTGGGTGGAGTTGGTATTTCATTGGCTACTTAAATTATGTTAAAACCAATGAATATTAGAAAGATGGCCAAGAAGAGGGGACAGCAGAAATCTGGGAGTTCCCAGATTTTCATTGTCCTTAGCGTCGTTGTCGCTGGCCGTACTCCTGCTCATGGCCACATCTGGTATCGGTTGCCGAAGGCCCGAAAGCTTCGACGCGGTATTATAAAGAATCTACCTGGGGGTCGTCATAACTTAATTACATAGGTCGCTCGCGACGTGACATACATTATTAACATAGAAAGAGAAGAGATCGGTATCTTTTGCATTTCTCGCTAGGTGATGCGTCGGTCGGCTAATGAAATGCCTGCACACAAATCCGCGCGTTAGGCGCGCCACAAGGCGTCACAACACTCCCTTCCTAGACGTTGAACGGGACCCTTAAAACGTTCACGCCGGCATGACCCACCGGTGGCCCATGCTTGTCTGTTCCGTGGGGCGGCACGGGCCATCGATGGGCCACGTTTGTATATCGAAAAATACGTAGTACAAAATGCTATTTTATTGATTTAACATTATACATTAACATTCTACCTTATAATCAAACAGTTAACACAAAATACATAACTTATAATTTAATCAATATATTAAATATAACAAAATATAACTACTTATGCTACCCATGCATCTTTTTTAACACATTGCAAACAAAGTGTCGGTTTATCTGGACAAGTGTTGCAAAAAGTCATCACTTTTTTTGTTTTATTTGTGGCGTACGATGTACCTTTCAAGTGTGCCAAGCGTTTGTAGCATTCTTTACATCTTTTTCTCATCTTGCTCGTGGATCCTTGATATGAACTTAAAAAATGTTTATTTCTTCTACTTCCTATTGGTTCTTGACTAGGCGGATTCTCAACACTTCTCAATAGATAATGAATAATTTTTTCTCTAAATCTTAAAATTGGGTAAAGCTTGGTTCCCCACTTTTTGTGGATGTACCATGCATTAACTAAAGATGTTCCGCATATTAATTCCATAACGACTTTGCGATACCAATTAACCGTTTTTCCGCAAACATGTATAATAAGAACTGTAACCGTCTACTAGTTTATCGATGCGTCGAAGAGGAGCCGAAT
>NW_027581360.1:0-4382 GCF_028453695.1 Augochlora pura
CCATCAATCATTTTACTCCATGCCCTCCTTTTCGCTTGTATGATCATCCCCTTAAGGTCGCCCCGGAGCGTCTTGTATGCTGCCAGTTTGACCTCTATTGCCATAGTTCTTCCGGAAGCCCTGGCCCTCTGCAGTCTTCTTCTAGCGGCCACTACCCTCTTTCTAACCGTGGCAATTTCTTGATTCCACCACCAGACTGGCCTTCTGTGAGTGGTGGCTGGGTGATCATTTACCTTGGACGCCTCCACCAGCTCTCTAATGTGGTCTACGTAAGCGTCAATATCATCCCTCGTGGTTACCATCATTGGATTAACTATCTCCGCCGTCCGCTCGTAGAACTTCCTAAATCTCTTTAGGTCAATCCTCTTCTTGGCTCGGTAGTCGGTCTCTTTTTTCTGAGCGGTTATTGATCCGAACTCGTGTACTAGATAAAAGTGATCTGAGGTTGAATCGGCATCGAGGATTTTACTTCCTCTCCACTGGGCTAGGGTGTGCTTGCCACTGAGTGCTACATCGATTAGTGAATATCTCCCGTTCCTCTCGAACGAATATTCGCCCTCACTAATCAGTGGGGTAAGTCCGCAGCTTCCTGCCATCTCTAAGATCGCATAGCCCCTATTGTCACTTTTGGACGAGCCCCACGCCGGAGATTTAGCATTAAGTTCGCCCATAACCAGGGTCCGGTCAAGGTCACACTCCGACCTGAGAAGTTCTTGCAGATCTTCCAACTTTTCCTCGTATGATCTGAAGGGCATGTTGGGAGAGTAGTAGCAGCTCACGATGTAATTGCCATCAAGTTCCACCGCTACTGCTCCATCCTTGCACCCTACCGCCCGTATCTTCTGGTTGGCTCTGACTCCTCGGTCGGTTACCCACACCGCAGCCTTCCCCGATGGGTCCTGGTGCCAATGGGAGAGGATCTTCCATGGCTCCGATATTACGACCACTTCCGCTCCGAGTTCTATAGCCACCTGGGTCATGAGTTCCTGGGCCATCCTACACCCGTTTAAATTTATTTGGAGAGCCCACCATAATCGTTGTCCGCATCCTGGTGGGATCGCAGTCAAGCCGGAATCTTTCCCCTGTCTCCTTTTCCTGTTGGGTCGTCCTCTGGTCACCTTGCGCATCTTATTAGGGCTTTTATGATCCATTCTAGGTTTTAATAGATGCTCGTCTCGCTTCGCCCTCCTCTGGGCAGGTGTCGTCAAGTATTACCTCAGAGCCCGTTCGCGAATGTTCAGCAGCTGAATCTACAATTGGGGAAGATCCTCCGCTCCTTACAACCCTTTTTCTCCGTGATATACGAGTTGGATCAGGGCTAATAGGGGGGTCCGTCATCTTGGTCCTAGCCGCGGGGGCTGTTTTGTCTGGAAGTTTGGTGGTGGGCAGGTCAATGGGCGGTAACGAGGGTTCACCACCTCCCCCGCTTCCCGTCCTACGATTCTTAATACCATCCGGTATCTTGCGCTGTTTGGCAGCCTTGGCTTCTTCCAGCGCTCTCCTGTATTCCAGGCATCTTGGCCCCCCATCCCTATGTCCGGTGGCTTGACACAAGATGCATTTTTCTTCCGCCTTACAGTTGGCTGCGAAGTGCCCTTCCTCACCGCATCTCCTACATGCTTTAGTCCTATCAGGTCCAACACAGTCCCTTGCCAGGTGCCCGTGACCCCTGCACCTAAAACATTGAGACACCTCCTCCCTTTCTCTGATGCGGCATTCCGCCCAGCCGACCCGTATCTTATTTTTGGCCACTAATCGGTTGGCCAACTCCGTGGGCATCACCAGGGTGGCGTTCATTCCACCCCCATAAGCGGGCCTTAATGCCCTTACTTGTACAGTCCCCTCAGCCGCTCCTGGTAGATCCCGGATGATCGCCGTCGTTATCTCCTTGGCGGTGGTGTCCATAGCCAAGTCCTTGAGGTGCAACGTTTTGGTGTCGTAGCGTTTGATTACCGTTGCCTTAGCTCCACTAACCCTTTTATTAACTAGGTCGCGTAAGGCCTCTACTCTACCCGGGGCTGGTTTGACTGTAATCGCCAGATCCCCCCTCTCCGTGGTCCTGACCCCGGTAACTCCAACCCCCTCCTTCTCTACGTCTATGCTGCTTCGAAGCGCCCGAAGCATCTGGGCATAGGTCTGGCCCTCGCACCGGACTACGATGGTTTCGTCCCGCTCGGGAGCCTCCATCGTCCTGCGGTCCTTGACCCCGATTTTTCCTCCCTTCGGGGACCATACTGTCGCTTCAATGTCCGTGTCCATGAGTATTGCCGCCAGCATCCTACACAGGTCACTAGGGGCCACCCCTGTGTGCGAAGGAATATTTACCTTCTTCCTTCCAGTGGACACTAAGAGGTCCCTCAAGGCTTGAGCTCCCTTGAAGGTAGCCTCTAGGTCACAAGGGGCACTCCGAGAACATCTGTCCGCCACCAGGAAGACATATCTTTCTTTTTTCGAGCGTTCGCCCGTTCTGCTCGGCACGGTAGCACATGTGGTCAGGTAGGTAGTTTCCCCGACCTCTATCCCCCTGTCCTTCAGCTCTTCAACCCCAGGTAAATTCTTCAAAATTTCCACGCATTGTGAGCAATCGGGTTCCATATCGGCTGGTATAAAACACACCGAGTCCTCCCAGGCTTGATCCTTGGTCAGCCTCTTATATACGTTCTGTACCCCAGGGACGGCCTCAGCGTCCCAGCGACGGCCCATCAGGGGGCGTAGCTCCTCCCAGTTCTGGCCTCGAGCTTTCCATCCCTCTAGCTCAGCCCTATCCACTAGTCCCGTCTCCGCCGTTTGAGTTGACACGGAGCACGATTCCGTTAGCCCCATATCGGTCTGCGTGGCACACTCTCTCGTTTCGGGGCGGTCGTTGGTTTCCACCCCCTCGTTCTCCGTCTGGCATGGGGACTCCACCATAATTGGAACTGGCAGCAGACGTTCCGTCATGGGCATTTTCTTGATGGCCCTCTGTAAAGTATTGACTTCTTTAATCAAAGAAGTCAAGAAGGCATTGGTCTCAGTACCAGCTCCGCTTGCATTCCTCACGTGATTTTGTAAGGACTTTGCTGCCAGGCCCACCCTCTTCACACACAGGAAAAGGGTGCTCCCCGTGGGTGTCGTAAGGGGCTTGGGGTCCAAATCACCAGGAGGGATGTTCTTACGTGGACTTCGTTTCCTCTTTTTATAGATCTTCTTCCCCACCGGGGATGAAGATCCTCCACCAGAATCAGAGGACACGATTTCCACAGGCTCTTTGTCCTCAGGGCCCTGCGGTGATAGGTCTCCCGTTGACCTAGCCTTAATCATAGACGGGGGTGTCCTCGTTAGACTATTACGTGACTGAAAAGGGGAGCTTGCCGCGTCAAAAAACACAGTTTGGCTCCCATACCTCCCTGCGTCTTCCCCTAACCCGTGGCCACGTGCATCCGTCATCCATGTAGCCTCCTCTTCTTCTTCTCCTCTCCTATTAGGTACCGCCACTACCCTGGGGGAAGAATCCTTCTTTCCCGTAGTTCCGGCACCCGTCTCCACCTCTCTAACCTCGTCTCTTACTTTAATTTGTTTTTTGTTTTTATAGTTCATCTCCATAATGATCCCACGATTGTGGTCGGTCAGCAAGTCACCCCGGGCAGAGCCGCCATACCCGGGGAAGGCTAATACACCCAGGGGGTCGCCAGATACCCTGGGGTTGACCGCTAACGACTGGTGCACCCACCAGCCACGCCTGCCGCAAAGGGCAGACGCGCCCTCTTCACCGCGCATACTCTGTTTGGGGCTAGGGATTTTTTATAGAGGTTGTCATCCTCGCGGACCGGTCGGTTAAGGCAAGCCCCCCGTTCCTGTAAAACATGACCACAGATTTACGGTATGGATACAATGGAATTTAAGTATATATAAGTGGATACAACATAATATGCAAGGATACAAGAGAGATAGATGAGGATACAGGGGAAATTAAGAGGACATAAGGGAGGTAAAACATTATATCCAAGGATGTAAGAGAGGTAGAAGAGAGTGCAAGGAAATTTAAGTGTATATAAGTGACATAAAACACGATATCCAAGGATATAAGAGAGATAGAAGAGGATACAAGGGAATATAAGTGGATATAAGTGACATAAACATGATAACCATGGATAAAAGACAGATAGAGGAAGATACAAGGGAATTTAAGAGAATATAAGGGAGATAAAATAGAATATGCTATGATATGAGAGAGATAGAAGAGGATATAAGGGAATTTAAGTGGTTATCAGTTAGATACAATATGGTATCCAAGGATAAAAGAGAGATAGAAGAGGATGCAATGGAATTTAAGTATATATAAGTGAGATACAACATAATGTTGCGAATTTCACTACACGTGTTACGCGCCTCGCGTCGCGGCA
>NW_027581361.1:0-4381 GCF_028453695.1 Augochlora pura
ATAAATTCTTCCCGGTCGTGTGCGATGTCCAAAAAGAAGAAGACATTTTGAAGGCGTTCAAATGGGTCGACGAGAAACTTGGCGGAGCGGATATCGTGATTAACAATGCCGGAGTTGTCGATGTGACGAAAATCATCGGTAAAATTCACCATCCCTACATTTTATTTTCTGTGAATCGTTTCGTACCATGACAAATTTCGGAAGTGTGAATTTCGTACCAAGAAATGTGAAATATAGCGAAATTCTAAGTTTTTACTACCAATACTGGATCGATGGATAATAACAACTCTGTACATGGACCAAACCGGCAAGGTAGTCGATGCAGCCACGCGGTAGTATCGTAGCATTGCTGACGATTTCTTCGTTTTAACCCCTTGCCGTACTATTTTCTGCATAGTTACCGGGATGAGCACTTTTTCTACTGTAATAATTTCTTAGAAGAAAAAGAAAAAATATTTATTGCGTTTGCCTGCATTTACTTAAATCGTTAAACACCGATGACAAGAGGACAGAATTTTATTCCGAACTTAAAACTCTGCGACGAGACAGACTCGTAAAAATACGACAAGGGGTTAACTTAACAATGGATAGTCTCGTAAGAAATTTGCGAATTTCTCGACGTTGCTCTATACTTTATCCGCGAAAGACATAAACCGTGCATTTCAAAAAGCATTTGCGGAAAATTCGCAAGATTTCAAGTTCCGTTAAAAAAATTTCGATCGTCGGACGCCAAAATTATAAGTGAATATCATGTTATAGAAACATCTGTGGAGGAGTACCGCAGAGTATTGGACACGAATGTTATAGCGCCCGCAGTGTGTGCACGAGAAGCTGTACGATCGATGAAGAAGCGAGGTGTGGATGGGCATATTGTTAATATCAGTAGGTTCGTAATGATGCGTATAAGTCGAATCAAAACTTCATGAAGTATCACATTAGGTAGAAAGTGCGTATACTTTGAATCCCTCTTTTCCTACTTTTAGCATGATTGGTCACAATGCAGAGATAGTAAAGGTTCCGATGGGCATGTACGCTGCTAGTAAATATGCCCTAACCGCTTTAGCTACTGAACTCCGTCACGAAATTGCGATCGATGAATTAAACGTCAAGATAACGGTAAGATTTCATTTCATCTACTTGAATGACATCGAATCGTTTGGTCGAAACCGTTGTTTCACTGAAAACGTATCGAAGCAAAGTAAGGAGACCAGCACAACCGGTTGTCAGAAAATGTCCCGTTACTAGCGACAATGATCCGTTAACATTCTGATCCACGATGCTCCTCCGCCGAGACAACGGGTACAGTGATTGTTAATGTTCTTGAAACGCCGAATTTTGTCCGGCTGTTTTATTTACTTTCTCTGTTACTATAATATCGTGGAGGTAAACTCTTTTCAACCAACCCTTTTTACGCCATCTCTGTGATGCATAAAAGATATTTTGACATTCTGTATGGTCGACCTATTTCTCACAGTTCATAATAGTAACTACCGATATCCTTTTCATAAGTATAATCTATATTATTATATGAATTTCAATAGGTATAATCTATTTCTTTATATTTGAATAGAACATCAGCCCTGGAGTAGTGTCGACAGATATGCAGAGACATGTCTTCCAAAAACTTGGTAATGCTCCTGTCAACAGGCCAATGTTATGTGCAAGTGACATAGCTGACGCAGTGCTATACGTGTTAGGAACTCCACCAGTAGTAGAAGTAAATACGAATATAAGAAATATTATGCCCAAAAAGTAGCTACAAAATGTCAGCTGTTTAGTGTATCGTTTGCTTTAAAACTTATATAGTTTCCTTTGTGATAATTAACGTTTGGTTTAGCATTTATTGATAAATACAAAATACTTGATGTTAGAGTAGAAAATAAATAATAATCTATATTCTTTGCAGGTTAACGATATTTTGATATCGCCGATGCATCAAGATAAGATGTTGGATAAACTTTCTACAAAATAGGAAATCTACGGAAATAGAAGTGTCATTTAACGTGATTTCGTACTAACCGTTCTGCTTGCAATTTCGTCAATTCAACGAGTTGAATTCAATTCGATAACATGTGCTAATCTGTTTTAATCTGAGCAAAAACAATTTCGCGATACTATATTTGAATAAACTGCAAGTCGTGTAAATACAAAGTGTAGTGTATCATTTTCTCGACAGATATCCTAAACGTGTAATCAAGAACTGAATACGGATATTCTGTTGTCGCAAATTAGTTCCATATCGATTCTTTATATTTTCATCGGGTAATTGACGTAGGCACAGTAATTTAAAAGTCGTCCTCTGGTACAAACTACAACGTCGGCAGAGTTTATAATTTAAATATCTGTGTACCAGCAATCATTTGTACTTTCCACGTTTAGTGTTCAGATGTTTAAACACAAGACCTCATGCAGTAAGATCCTTTACCATACTTTGACAATTCCAACTCTTGAAGAAGATTTTTAGTAAGAATCATTTAGATATGACTATATTTATCTGTACAATGGAGAGTAAAACTCCAGAGCAAAAGTCGGCACTTTTAAAATGATATAACTTTTTTAAAACTGCTCTAAATGACTTGAATATTCCTGTAATTATTAAACGGACTACTTCACTGAACAATGACTGAAACACTTCTATTTAAGTTCCACTATTACTTGGAACACAAAAAATGACCCAGTTTTGCTTCCCACTGCATGCAACACATTTCTTACAATACTCCGTTTCGCTAAAAGTCTTACTGACTTTTGTTTTTTAAAGTCTGTGGTCGATAGAGCGATTCGGTTCTCAGATTCGTGTTTGAGAAGTGACGCACTATGAGAATCACTCAGTGGTTATTAAAAGAAAAACTGCGCGTCGGCTATGTAATGCGAATTTAAAAATAAACTTCATAACTGCATGTACCTGCAATTGGATGATATTTTAAACGCATATTTTAAACGCGGTAAGTAAACAGAACAGAACGCCTTGCTAGATCCGAGGGTAATTGCTATAATTATCTACTTGTCTCTATTTGTCATACGGCACGATAGACCTGGATAACTATTTCGCTCTTGAATCGTATACGCCTTCCTCCACCACTACTTCCGAATCCCCACCATGACGATATGTATAGATATAGATTGTAATATACTACACAACAAACACTATAGCATGTGTAGTAACCTCGTGCTAGAGATAGCAGACCGGTGACGGAAGGAGCCGGTTCACACCTTTATCTTGTAAACAGTTTACAGCTTGAAACTAAAAGTAGCATAATGAAATGACATTCCATACATCAATAAACAATGATTTTTGTTTCGAACATGTTTGTATATGGACCAAAATTAAATTGAATCGAAGAAATAATAAGTTATATAAATGGTTGTATAAGCGCTATTAATAAAAACAGCGATGTGTAGATGTTTATAATTTTCATGATATAATAATTCAATAATAATTATGAATGATAATAATTATTCCTGGTTTAATACGTGTGACCTGTCGTCTCGTAGAAGGAACTGCGGGATACTACACGACAGCCAACAATGCTTCGTTTTACCTATAACGCAGCGATCGATTTGTGCAATTAACTGGTTCATACAAACGGGTTGTACGATTTGCAAACGACATTGCATGAGAAAGCAACAATTCGTGTTAGAAATTGCTTCATGTAATTAATATAAAAACTTTCATAGAATATAGGTAAATTTAAATTATTGTTTCTTTGCCCTTTGACGGAATTCATATATCGCGCTCTTCTGCGCTGAGACATTTACAAATTGCTTCGTATGATTAGTATTTCGAAATTGATCATTCGTTTTGACGTGATAATAGATCGCTTCGGGCATTCTATTTGATTTTACCTGCTTGGAATTAGATGTGGAAAATCTTTTATGCTGTTAACGTGGTGTACTAGTCATTTTCGCGTCAAATCGTAGCAGTAGAGTCGCGAGCTTCTAGCTTCTTAGAATATACAAATGTTTAGTTGATTTAATATATTCGTTATTGCTTGGACAAATAAAAAATAAACCTGAGGGAATCATAATTCATTAATTAACACGAGCTTCCTATTAATTCGAAAGAAAAGTAAGTTTAAAATTTTGCTCAGTCCCACGTTAACTTTTTTCCATTACTTCACCCTTTTCTGCACGATAGATGCGTCTACAATGCAATATCCAACAAACTGTTGTGAGAGGTTACCTTATTGTCGTTACTACTTTGTCATTGTATTCGATTAATAAAATAGTAGTTGTGTAGTAGTAGTAATAGTATAGTAGCTGTAGTATTGAATATGAGCAAGCCTCGCCGTCCCAACAATCAGCGCAGATGGGCACGTCCGCGACTTGCAAATAGCGTTGCGAAATAATTACGCGTTGCTTTAGTCAAATGTGAACAGAGAGA
>NW_027581362.1:0-4379 GCF_028453695.1 Augochlora pura
TTTCTTACCAACCTAATAACTCGACTGATTCACGGCGGGCGACGAACGTGTCAACGCGAGAGAAAGAATTGTAAGTAATGCTTTAAAGAAGGAATCGTCGTGTTCTGATTTTAGGCAGTGAAACTGGAATCAGTGCACCAAGGAAGGACGAGGTATCTGGTCGTTGTGTCATGCACAGGAAGACAGAATGCCGAAGAGAGCTGCCTGCTCGGTATCGACTGTCACGACAGGGCGACAGTTGGTCTTGTACTGCGAGTCCTAGCCGACACTGCCATTACACTCGACGGCGACGGGTACGTTGGATGTTTTCAAATTTCTATTCCGCTAAATTTTTCCCTAAGATTCTTGAACAGTTCGGTGTGAAAACTACCGCTGTTGCGAATTAACCATTTGCACTCGAGCGGCGACTCTGAGGCACCGACAAAACTGACCGTACTGTGATTGCAAGCAATTTGTCAGCAGGAGCTTGGCTACAGTGGAAGATAACAACAACATGTATTTTCTGAATATAGTTTAATAATTAATTAACACGTTGAGCGCCACGTCACCCAAATATGGGTGACACTAATTTCTGACCGATCTTGAAAATTCATTTTTATTCTAATGTATTTGAACAAATTGAATTTGACTAGAATATCACCGCTTATGGTAAATATTAACTATCTAGTTTCGCTTTGATTCATTAAATTGCTTTAACTAAGTGGCGATTTTAGTGGTCGATTGTCGGCACTCGACGTGTATTAGGTTGGTGCATATGAAATGTCGGATGTTTCAGTAAATATATAAAACTTAATTTAATTATATAAAATATCTTTTTTCAAAAGCTGTTGATTTCATAAAAATATGCCCCGTTTGCTTTCCTACACATTTTTCAACGAAATTTCGAGGCACAGATGCCTGGCTTAAACAAATTTTGGTCTTTAGAGTTAATAAACTCTGATATGAAAGTTTTCAGACTGTCTTCACTTATATACTAGCCCGTAAAAACTGTCCTACATGTTTGAAATAATGAAAGTCGGTTGGCAAAAGATCCGACGAATAAGCTGAGGCCTGCAAAATGTATTTTACTTCGTTTAATTTCGCAATTGTTTTGTACGACGTATGCGTAGTTTCTATGGGCTAAACAGTATGTAAATGAAGACAGTCTGAAAAACTCCATACCACAGTTTATTGATCCGAGAAATCAGAATTTTTTGAAGACAGACATCTATGAATTAAAATCGCGTTGGGAAAAGTGTATTGAAACATATGGGGCACATTTAGATTAAATCAATGGCTTTTGAAAAAAGATATGCAGTTTTATATACTCGCTTAAAATTCCGATATTTCATATGCACCAACCTAATATAACGAACACGTGTGTATTCCGATGTGATTCGCGTGCATGTCGAATGCGAAGTGCATGCTCCCGGGGAAATAAAACAAAAGACAGCGAGACGAGGGTCGCGCATCAGAAAGCACCCGACGGTCAAGACGCGCATCGTCCGTCGGTATCACAATTTTTACGTTACTGAATATGTTTCTGTTTAATAAACTGATGAAACTTCGATTGCGGCACTGGTATACGTTCAATTCTATATGCAAAAACGAATGAAAGTTGAGAAAGAAAAGAAATCTAATAGATTGGAAGAAATGTCTAGAGTTTTGAAGTTAAAATGTCTTCGAGAGCAAAGAGTTAATACACAGCGTGATGCAAAAATCACTCGCGATCGGAAAATGATAGGTTTCTTATTTGAAGTAACTTTTTCCTCTACGAAAAATGTTTTCAAGGAGTTATTAACAAAAGAACTGCGGCCAATGAGAAGCGAGCTTGGCTAGCGGGAGGCGACCGATCCAATCGGCGGAATTGGTCTTCATCCGTTCGTTGACTCCACTGTTTCGCACCAGCCAAATTCGACTCTCATTGGTCACAGCTTTTCATTTATAATTCGTAAATAAAGCCGTGGATTGAATTTGCGTTAAGGAAAAAGTTAGACTCTTGGAACAGCCTATATATTTCGTAATCAATATTTTAACAGAATTTGATGAATGAACAATTTCTTCTTTTAATAAATATTGACTTACGTTTTTTCTTCGTAGAATACGTTGATAATAGACAACAATTTTTTATCCAATATTTCAAGGATGTTTGAAAAATTGAAATTTTCTAAATCGAATGCTTTATCTTTGTTTCGTAACAATGAAAGGGCTTGAAAAATGTAAATAACTGTTACATAATCTTGGAAAATTTGGTAAAAGCTTTTTATTTTGTCAAGCTTTTGTCGTAAAAAAAAACAGAACAAACATTCGGCTCTTCTTTTCACGAAATCAATTGTTTACCTGTTATTACAAACAGTACTTGTTCATGAACAGCCCATCTATGAATTCGCAACAGCAATAGTTTTCACTTCTAACTCCGCAATATTATTAACGGTATTAAAAATTACATGATTTGAGTCGACGTTTAGACCTTTTGCTAACTAGAACTTGTTCCCCCAATCAATCAATTATTTTGAGAGGCTCTGAGAAATGTAAAGAAATTGAGAAAGTAGATATGCAATTGCCAGACTGCGGATCTATATGCATTTATGGCATGTGCACGTTGTTAAAGTGCAAACCTACAAATTAACAAAGTCCAACAGCATTATTATTTCCTTTTTATAATTTTAGTTGTCAAAGGAAACTTCTCTTGAGTTCTAATTTCTATAATAACACGTATGAAAATAGAGATTTGTGTAAAAAGTCGCAAACGAGTAATTACTACGTCGAATTTGAACTTTAGACTTTTCTTTTCGGTAAGCATATTGCATCGACTTCGTCGAATGTTTATGGTAGCGAATCATGAATGTATGTAACAGTGATTGGTCCGGTTCAACAATTCTTAATGATGACGTGAGTCCATCTTCTTGATGAAAAATCTGATATAGACTACGATTAATGGAGGAGTTCCTATTAGAATTCCTATTCAATTTCTATTAACAATCTATTATAATTCTAATCTATAAAAAGGATTTATATTAAATTTTTATGAACAGTCTATCATAATTGAAATTTATAATAGAAATTCATATTAAATTAATATTTAAAATATATTACAATTCAAATTTATAATGAAAATTTATATTGACTTATTATTTAAAATCTGTTACAATTTAAATCTATAATAGAAATTTATATTAATTTTTATGAACAATATTTTACAAATTGAAATTTATGATACAAATTCATATTAAACTTCTATTTAAAATATATTACAATTAATTGATAATAAAATTTTATATTAATTTTTATGAATAATCTATTACAATTGAAATTTGTAATAGAAATTAATATTAAATTTTTATTTAAAATATATTACAATTCAAATTTATAATGAAAATGTATATTGAATTACTATTTAAAATCTGTTACAATTCAAATCGATAATAAAATGTTATATTAATGTTTATGGACAATATTTTACAATTGAAATTTATAATAGAAATTCATATTAAATTTCTATTTAAAATCTATTATAATTCGAATTTATAATAAAAGTTCAAATTAAATTTGTACGAAAAATCTATTACAATGGAAATCTATAATCAAGGTTCATTATAATTAAATTCGATATTAAAATCGGAATATAAATTCGATATAAAAACACGGAAAGAGTTAACGTGAAATTGAATGGAAAACGATAGAAAAACTCGACGGTATATCAGAATTCTATCAACGATACTACGTAGCCGATAGCTCCGAGAAGTATCGAAACACGAGGAGGATGTTATCGGTAATAGTAGCGCTTAGCTTGTTAAATGGAGGATGCGCAGCCTTAATGGAACCTCGTGTTCAAGAAATTCAAGTAACGTTCGGTACTTTATGAACAGAAATTTTTTACAATGACAAGCGATAACGAGTTTCACTGTGCGTGGAATAAATTCGCTTGTTTCCAGCCTGTTTTGCAAGTGAATTTTAAGAAAGTGCGTTGCCGCTTAACCTGTGTAAAAGAACGAAATAGTGGTAAGAGAATACCGACGGTAAAAATGAATTCAAAGTGAGAGTTTGTTCGCATTTACTTTTTATAACGGCATTGACACAGGATGTTGCCGCTTAGGTAGGCAACGCTGGCTGGAATACCGACGTAACGCTTGAAAAGTGATACGGATGGCAGAGTAGCCGCGATTAGGAATTAGTCGTTCTCAAACGATTTTCGATTTCTTTTTAATCGATTCTACGATATTCGGTTCTGCACGAATTGATTTTTTTCAAGCATAAATGAATTTTTCACTCGCAGAACTCTTGTTCTTAAAAACTCTTTCTGAATTGAGTTTCTCGATTTTCAATATATTTGAATCGATTCTTGGATATTCGATTTTGAAACGAGTTTAATTACAAATCGATCTTCGATCGAGTGTCGC
>NW_027581363.1:0-9998 GCF_028453695.1 Augochlora pura
GCCAATGAAGCTGACCTCTTCCTTCCCAGCTATTTGCAATTTCTTCGTACGTAAATCTAGCCTGCACCCGTGCTTCTGGAGGAATTCGTTCCCCAGAATACACTCCTCTGTCATATTTATCAGGAAGAAATCTTCATCCGTTTCAAAATCATTGATCTTTATGGAACATTTGCACGTGCCCTGAATCGGCAAATTCTCTCCCGAAATGGATACAATTTTCATTTGCGAAAGTCCCTCCGCCGCGCCAAGCTTAAATCGGGGATTGAATTTATAATATTTGTACCCAAAAGATTTACACTTGATCCCGTATCGATTATTATCGTAGCCTTTTCTCCATCGATGAATCCCTCGATGGCCGTACAATCTTTCTTAAAATTAGTCTTGAGTACGACAGGGGAAAGTGTAGACGAACTCGAGCGGTTCCCCTTCACGTCGACTTCTTGTCGTTTCCCTGTGGTTTTCCCTGCTTCTCTTTTCTGCAGTCCCGCTGCAAGTGACCCTTCTTGCCGCAAATCCAACAATTCGGTTGTTCCCGTTGTCTTCCTGCGAACCTGTCTTGACAACCTCGAACAGGCCGGTGCGATGATCCCTCGGAAGAAACAAAGTGATTTAATCGTTTTTCGGTCGCAAATTGTCTAGGCGCTATTGCCTCGAGGGCTTTCATCTCCAGAGCCCTGGTAACTGTGGCTTTGAGAGATGTAAAACCCTCGTAGCGCAGCCTCCTCCCCATCTCCTCATTGGCCAGCGCTGGAACAAATTGAGAGGCGGCCTAACGATCTCGAACGTCAACTGGACATTCGGAGAAAGCCGATTGCGCCAACCTCTCGACCTCCGAGGCGAAAGCGGAGATTGACTCCCCTTGCCGTTGTCGATAATTTTGAAACCGAATATAATCTAGTTGCGCGAAATTTTTCCGGCCAAAGCGAAATTCGATCGCTGATACTAATTCGGGAAAATCGAAATGCTTCTCAGCGGGGAGGGAAGTCAGAATACTTCGAGTCGGACCGTCCTGGGAAGCAACCAAGGCAGCAGCCTTCCTCGCTTCATCCCAGCCATTTATTCTCGCTACCATTTCAAATTGTATTAAATACTCCTCCCATGACATGGAGCCGACAAAACGCGTCGGCTTCACCGCGTATCCCAAATCAGATACGAGGCGCCCCGTTCCTTGACGCGAAGGCAACGATGGTGCCGACTGAGAAGCGGGCTCTGGGACTCTCGGAACAGAACGATCTCTCGTAATATTTACATCATTATGTACAACATTATTGACACTAGTGTCCGAGTGTCCCAACGAGGATGCCGCGAAATTTATATTATTAAAACCACGCAAAGAGTCCAATAGCACCTGGCATTGGCTCTCGATTCTTGTAATCCGTCCTTCCAACTGGGCTCCCGTGCGGACGCAGCAGCCAGCTCACGTTCTTCGCGCTCGGCCCTGCCGGCCTCCAAACGCGCCTCAAACTGCCGCTGCTGCTCCTTCAACTGTTCAGTTATCCCACGTTGGAAGTTCTCGAAGAGAATCACCAATGTCGGCGCTACGCCTTCCGGTGATTTTTGAATCCCGGACGAGCCCCCAATGTTGCGCGGTCTCAACGTCCGTCGCGGCATCCCGTATAATCTTTATTTATTCACAATTAACAATAACTAATAACACAATAACAATTAACTATATCTGGAACTATTATTATTTATATACGTCCTCTCGCTTTGACAGCTCGAGAGAGTCTCTCGTCTCGCTTCTCATTAAACAACTTCGTTGGCCGGAAACCGCCATATCGATCCGACGGCCAACTTCTCTCGATCTTCACAATCGACAGCTTCCGCTGTAACAATATGTTTATTTATTTATTGATTTTATTTGTATTTATTTGTATTGATAATTAATCAATTTATTTAATTCAGGTATCGTACCCGGCTGCTGCTAACCTATCAGGAAGGAGAGCTGACACGGAGCGAGCACGGCGGTAGAGAGAGAGAGAGAGAGAGAGAGAGAGAGAGAGAGAGACGATGGGGATGAATCTTTACTCGAGAGTAAGTATTTTATAATAAGTATAATTATTATTATTGTTTTTGTAATTGATGAAAACTAATGGTTGACTATTTCCTAGGGTAGCGAGAAATACACTTGTTTTCCGAGATTTGGGGAGGCCGTCTGTAGTTTTCGAGCCTACCTGCATACACCGGCTGCGGCTCGGGATATTTAAAGGTAATTGTTTACTTGATATTTAATAATTAAGGTTGATACGAAAATAAAGAAAAGATTCAATGAGTAGAAATGAAATGGATTTATTGTTTTTATACAGAACGAAAATAGAAAGTCATAACAAAGTTAAATCAAACTCTTCCGGGTCCCATAAACAGCCGCCTGGGTCTCGCAATTCCTCTGACTCGGGTTCTGTTTTGGGTGATTCCGACGGGTCGTGCGATGAGTTAGTGGGGGAGGGAATCGGGATCTCTAGCGCAAGGCTTTCTCCCGCCAATCCGTTTTCCGGATTCAAGGAAATTCTGGATTTACCATAGATCTTTTTGTTTTTGCGCCAACCGTGCCCTCCAACGCCGTAATCTTCTTCTTAACGATGACGATTTACCCATCTAATGAACGACAATCGCGAATACATTATTAAAGTCAGAAACGTTTAAAGAAACACCAATGAAATTCAAATAGCTAAACGAATGTCACGCATGCTCTTGAAATGGTCTACCCATACGCTCGGGAAACCGTGTGAATCGTGCCACGCAAGGAACGATCACTCTTTCAACAAGATGCTAAACACTCGTAATAATTGTTGGAATAATTAATAAATTAATAACTTGATTTATTTCCTTGGTGATTATATGTAAAACAATTATTGAATATTCAACGTGTTATCGGGATGGTACAGCTATACGTCATACCGGGCGGCGGCCACACCAAAGTTCAGCGATAGCCCACGCTCAGACCAGCAATCACGTAGAATAGGTCTGCCGTAAGATTTGGCGACCTACATTCACGGTTCTACCATATATTTGGCAATCACAATGGTGGTTCCGCCATACACCCTCATAAGCAGCCATCGGCATCCATGATTACGATCAATATTCAATTTATTCACTAATTACGATTTATTACATGACCCTGATTAACGAGTGATAAATTCAAATGATTTCGAGACTAGTATTTGATTTTATAGTTTTATTCGATAAACTGGATTATATCGTAGTGTAGAATATAGATTGACAATATGTAAGTGTATGTGTGTATTTGTGTTGGCACGATAGTAGAATAACGCGAAATGGCAAATAAATGAACGTCGCGAGATTTCACAATTACAATAAAATCATTAAATGTTACCTTGATTGACAAATACAGAGTTCGTAATTGAATCGGTTGTCCGTGTTGAACAAGTACACTGATTCTATTTCAATTAACTTGAGAGTCTATTAACTGTTTGATTGTTGAATAATATTCACAAGTAACTGACTGAAGACAAATCGTGAAACGAAGTGAAGTAGTGAAGTAATAATACTGAAGTGCACTGAACTGTAGTGCAGAATGAAGTGAAGTCAAGTAATGTAAGTCAAGTAATGCCGCGCTCCGGCTGAGGCGGCCGTATTTATGGTCGCTCCCCTCCAGTTGACTGCGCGTCTTCCATTGTCTGCTCGTTCAGTGCGTGCGCACTCGGATGTTGTTGACTGCATTCCTCAGGTGGTGTGATGGTCGGTGGGTGGGGGAGATAAGATAACCGCGTCCGGTCGTGGCGCGACTGGGTGGCGTGATATCCTTATCTTATCTGCGTCCGGTCCGCCGTTGTTTGTCCGCTGCATTCCATTCTCGCACCTTCTATCGTCCGTTCTCCATTGTTCTAGAACCTCCGTCCGTTCTCCATTGTTCTAGAACTTTCGGGTGGGGACGGTTGCTGGGGCGCGTCCGTCACTTCGCTCATTCTTCTCTGAGCGTTCGGGCGGTGCGGTTGACAGCTCGGGGAGTAGTCGGTGTTACAATATTCGGTCTTGTAGTGGCTCTTGTGATTCTGATTTATCATCTTGGATCATCGTGGCCTACCATTGTGGAATACTACATGCGGCTATGTTGAAGATATCCCTGGTGAGTGATTGTCATCTTAGTCGCGGAACGTGACACCTTCCCCCTTAGAAAGCAAATTTCTGAAGTGTTGGATGTCCTTCTGTTGGCTCGATGGATGATCAGCTGGATCAGTGAACTCCAAATTGCTCCACAAAGAAGAAATCCGCTTCCATGGATTGAGTGTATTTTAAGTTTGTTATGTGTGAAAAGTGTATTTTAGCTATCGTTTTACATTCTAGATCTTATATGCGCTATCTTTAACTTATTAATGTGTACAATACGTAGGATACCTCCAACTTCGAACTTTACGTTCTGTTTGGGTAAAATTTCTATCACTTTATGTGGGCCTGTGTACTGGTTACAAAATTTCCCTCGTAATGATACTTTTAATAGGTAGACTAATTCTCCTACTTTAAAATGTTGTGGATTGAGTTTTTGGTCGTAGTAGTGTTTTGATCGGGTTTTTGCTGTAATCAAATTCGTTCTTGCGGACATTTGTAATTTGTTAATTGCTGTATGCAAATCTTGGAGATATTCTGCGTATGTGGGCTCTAAGTTTTCTTTTAATAAGTTGTGATTAGTCGGTTCGCGAGCAATTGATCCATAAACTAATTCGTGAGGGGAAAACTTAGTTCCTTCGTGAACGGAGGTATTGTACGAAAACATAGCTAAATCTAACCAATCATCCCAGTTTGCGGCATTAGATACATATTGTTTAAGGTATTCTATCAGTACATGATGCGATCTTTCAAGCGAACCATTGCTTTGCGGGTGATAGGCGGTTTTTCGAAAATGTTTTATTTTAAATTTTCTCGCTACTTGTTTCATCAAATTTGATGTGAAATTTGTGCCTTGATCCGTAAGTATAGCCTCAGGGGCTCCGAATCGGCATATTAGATTCTTGATAAACGCGTTCGCGACATCCGCAGCGGTGGTTTGCTCCAAAGGTACCGCGATTGAATATTTTGTGAGTAAGTCGTGCATGGTTAAGATATATTTGTTTTTTCGCATTTTTGTCTGGGGCAGAGGGCCCACGATGTCTAAACTAACTTTGTCGAAGGCTCTCCCTGGTGTATCCGTTAAAACCATCGGTTGTCTGGTTTTAATCCTAGTCAATTGTTTCAGTTGGCATTCGTTACAAGTTCGGATAAAATCTTGAATGTCTTTCTTCATTCCATTCCAATAATATGTTTGACGAATTCTATGGTATGTTTTCGTCATCCCTTTATGTCCTCCTACTGCAGACGCGTGTTTTTCCACAATTATGTTTGCCCTTTCGTTTTCCGGTGGTATAATAACCTTTCCAATGCATATAGTTATGTTTGTTCGTTCATTTCTTAACTTTCTTTTCAGTTGGTTAATTATGTATTTCCAAGGAATATCTTCTATGTTATTTGTTTTACGTATAGAGATCGACTTTATTTGTAATTCTTGGACAACATCTAATAACGAAGCAAAACAATTTACGATGTTTTCAGGTCCAATCGGTGTATTTTTATTCTGTTTTGCCGGTAATGAGATTGTGTAAATGTTTCCGAATGGCTGAAGTCTTGCTCTTTCAAAGGTGTGGTCCACAAATGTTCCTAATTTGTCGGTCTCTTGAAGTTCTTTAGCTCCTTCATCTACAGGGTTACCGTCCATGTCGATGAAGATCACTCTATGAGTATTACTTAGGTTTAGTGGTTCTGGAACTTCTATAACGCTTAGATTTCGATTACTTTGGGGATCGGTAATCGGGGATTCTTCATCTCTGCTTTCTGGAATAATATTCTCAAGACTGGTTGGTTCTTGAGGGGAACTTAGTTCTGTCTCTTCAGGTACGAAGGTTTCGATTGGTGTAATGGTGTCTTCTGTATCCGATAAGTCATCTAAATTGGATGGTGGTATTCTTTTCCGAGGTCTCCGTTCTCCGGGCTCATCATAGTCTTGTGCTGTCCCGTATATTGTTGAATCCAAGTCAGATGATGCTTTCCTTTTCTTAGTTATTGACTCCTTTAGTTCCGGGAAACTAACGTTTGGTGGTTCATTATACCTGCTCTTTTTACGTATAGCTTCAAAGATAGGTAAATCCTCTGAGTCGGTTTCTGATAATCTTCGTTTCCTAGGTGTGGAATTTTCTGAGGATGTAAAAGAAAATAGTTTCGTTTTCATAGGAAGTTGTCTGGGTGGAGAATCTTCTGAGGATGTGAACGAAAATAGTTTCGTTTTCACAGGAAAATTAATTGGTAAACACATTTCGGGAGGATTTCTTAATAAAGCATCGGCATTGGCATTAGCTCTGCCTTGCTTGTATTCGATTTTATACTCGTATTCTGATAGTTTCAATTTCCATTTCCACAATCTTGATGTTGGATCCTTGATTGAATGTAACCATACCAAAGGTTTATGGTCGGTTATTATTTTGAACATTCGTCCGTACAGATATGGTCGAAAATGGTTTATGCAATATATGATTGCTTAACATTCCTTTTCTATCGTTGAATATTTTTGTTCAGCTGGATTTAACATCCGAGAAGCATATGCCACGGGTAGATTTTTCCCTATTGGTCCTTGGCTAAGTACTCCTCCGATTGCATATCCTGATGCATCTGTAGTCAGATTGAATGTTTGGTTGAAGTCTGGAAATTGAAGTATTGGTTGAGTTGTTAGTGCTTCCTTGAGTATTTGGAATGCTTTTCCTTGCGTTTCTTGCCATGCGTATTTTGTGTCTTTCTTCAAAAGTTCTGTAAGCGGTTTTGCTGTGGCGGAGAATTTTGGAATAAATCTCATGTAATAACCTGCTAACCTTAGAAATTGTTTGATTTGTTTCACGTTCTTTGGAGTTGGTAATTTGTGAAATGCTTCGATTTTCTTCGGGTCGGGCTTCAATCCATCTTCACTGATGATATGTCCCATATATGCTACTTCGCGTCGTAGAAATTCGCATTTGTCTGGCTGAAGCATTAGGTTGGCTTGTCTTAGACGATGCATCAATTTATTAAATTTTATCTGGTGTTCTTCCAGTGATCTTGAATAAATCACGATGTCATCTAAATACACGAACAATTCTGATCCTTGGAGTCCAGCTAACACACTATTCATCAATCTTTGGAAAGTGGCTGGTGCGTTCTTGAGTCCAAATGGCATTCTTTTGAATTGAAAATGACCATAAGGTGTGGAAAACGCGATTTTATGTGCATCTTCAGGTTTCGCGTATGCCCATAGTGGCGAGGTCGCATACCTGAGTCACCCTCGCGGTGACCAGGTTTAGAATAGTACTGGTGCCATTTTGATTTGGTGAAATCCTGAAGCTGAGTCGAACGTGGAAAAATATTTTGCACTTCCTAGTTGATCGAGTATTTCCGTTATATTTGGCAAGGGATAAGCATCGCTTATAGTTTTCTCGTTGAGGTTTCGGTAATCAATTACCAAACGCCATCTTTTATTTCCTTGCGAATCGTTCTTTTTGGGAACGATCCATATAGGTGATTTGTATGGTGATATTGAAGGTTCAACAACACCAGTTTCTAATCATTCTTGTGCTTGCCTGTTAATTTCTTCTTTATGCACGGGAGGAAATCTGTACTGTCTCGTATTAGTTGGAATGTCGTCTGTTGTAGGAATTTTATGTTGTAATACATCAGTTCCTGGTACATTTTCTCCTGAGAGGTGAAATCTGTCTTGATTTTTCCTTATTAACATCATCACGTTCTCCTTTTCCTTATCGTGCAAGCGTTCTAGCCTCAAAAAGTCTATTATTTCGTGAAATCGGTCTTGATGAGTTGCAGTCGTTACATGACATGTTTTGATTTCTTCTTCCTTTGTTGTACTGAATTGTTGTAGTTTTACTACTGGTATTTGCAAAATGTAGTCCTTTAACCCTTTTAGTACCGGCGAAAAGAACGTGCCTAAGCGAAGAATACCGGGCCGAATCGGCGAATTTGCAGAGGTTTGCGAAAATGCTCGTAAAAACGAAAGTAGAAGTGATATTTACAAAATATAAAAAGCAGCATATTCGGAAATAAAGGGAGAATAAAACGATACGAATTGTGTTTCATTATTTGTTGAAAATCATAAGAATAACATAAACATAAGACATAACAGAAATCGTACAAAAGTGATTCCTCTTTTTCAAATGGTAATTGCACATAAAACATGTCATCATTTGGTCATAGCTCTATATACATCATTTAGTATAATGTATAGATATTGCATTTTGCAATCATTTGCAATACAATAGCAGAAGTCGGATAACAAAATGGAAGGATAACGCTATGATGCACGGCAAGCGTCAACGAAGCGTTGACTGTTTGCACGAAAAAAAAACTTTCTCATTAAAGGAAGTCATAAAAAAGAATTGGTTTCCAGGACGAAGACTCATTTCTACCCGTATTTGCTGAGGGCAGAAAGCTTAGAAGCTAAATTAATGAACTGTTATCTAAAGAATGTTAAACAAAGCCGTAATGACAAACATATGTAGTTAGAGAATTAATAAAATAAGCGATAGGCCAAAACTATTTTTGTATGTACGCTGACTTGAATATTTTTCAAAAGTTAAAAAAATATTTTTAAAACATTACAAACATATATGTAAAGTCATTTAAATAAACCATGTGATATAGAATTGGAAAAATAAAATGTGTTTTACGAAAAAAAACTTTGCCTCCAACGGGATTTGAACTCGAGCCTGCAGCACCGAAATCGTACGCTCTAACCATTGCGCTAACCGATTGAGTTGTAATGATTTGAAACATTTTGGTATACATTCCGCTCGTTACATTTTTTTTGCTCGCTTAATTCGCATTTTCAGGGTTCAAAAATTGTTTCTTTCGATGCAATAACGTATAAAATTACTTAATCCACACTCGCGGTAAACTAGAAAAGTAGTAGCTTCATTCTGACAGCAAAAAACATCGACACGTTGGGTTTTCATTTTTTTTGACAACGTTGCAGACGAACAAAAAATCTGAGAAAAATTGAGTACACGAGCCGTGATAGTACCTTGTCAGGGAATTAATGAAATAGTTTTACAGTAATTAATTTTTCGAGAAATTTTCAATTTTCCGATTTTTTTGGGGTTTTTCATTTTTGATAATCACAGCTTGCAACTGAAAAATCTGAAAAAAATTCTATAACATCCGGCTTGATGTCCAAAATAAGTCATATTTTTTTCAAAATTTTAGAAAGCCGCTAAAGGTGGAAAAATGCCGGAAAACCGCGAAATCTAATTTACCCTGTAACTACCCTCACGGACAAGTTACAGGGTTAAAATTTTGCACAGATGAGTTTTTATTGGTCAGCTATCGAACGGTGTATGACTCATTGAAAAACCTCTAAGGGCAGTTTTGACCATCTTAATCGGCTATGCCCTTTATATCGTATATTTATATAGAGATACAGTATCGGCCGAGAGGAATAACTGAGAATATGTAAAGAGATAATGAGAGAGTTCCCACGAAATTCTTCGTTGAGCCTTTTTTTATCTAGCGAGACTAATCGAGGAATGTAGAGAAAGTCACGTAGCCTCTCGTAAGACCCTCTCCGATTTCACGTGAACTAGACAAGTCACAATAGCAAACCCGGATCTCTCAAGTACAGGACGTCGTAAATCTTTAGACAAGGACTTCTCGGAACCCTCTCTGACCTCTCTCTTTTACTCAGTCCTCGAGCCGAAATCTTCGCGCGCGGCACACCGCCACAATGTTAGTTTCGGCGGGCTTTTCACCCCTGCGCGCTCGACTCCCGCGCACTCCCATCCGCATGCGCACTGTCGAACCACCAATCATCTTCGAGCTGCAACCGGAAGACGGACCGGCCGACAAATCAACGTCCAGCAAATTCACCAGCGCCGAGCTAATTTTCCTATTGGCTAACGAATGTAAGCGTTGATATTATCTGAATGCTTCCCAAGAGCATTCGGCGTAGCCGGTAACGTGATCGCCAAGCGATCACG
>NW_027581364.1:0-4378 GCF_028453695.1 Augochlora pura
ATTCCCTCGACTTCGTCTTTTAAAGTTTTAATTTCTTTTTCGGCAGATTGTATCTCTGCTTCCTTGTTTTCTGAAAAGAGATTGCATTTATAAACATATAAGCTCCGACGAATGAAAACGCATTGAAGAATTGATATTCTACCCGTTTAGGGCCGTCATCTTCATGCAAGGCTTGCACACGAGCTAATTTATACGGTTGCATCTCCTCAGCCCGGACAATTCGATACACCGTCGAATAGCTCGCACTGTAAATTAATTTATATCCAGCAAAATTAGCAATTGAAAACTGTTTGTTATAAATGAAATTCACAATTAACTGAAACTTACTTCAATTCGCGGCCCACCTGTCGCACACTTCGAGTGCCATCAAGTTCCATAGCCTCCACTACGGTGTCCTCTAGCTGCACGCTACGCGCGGAACGCGACCGCCCGACTGCGCTATCAAGACATCTAGCAACACCGTACGTATGCAAATCCATTGCTAGTTTTCTAATTTTTTCTTTTCTTGCAATTGCCTTACTGCAGCACACGCGTCTCTCCGGCACTGCGCAAGCACACACACTATTTTCGGTTGTTCTTGCGGCGCGTACATTTTAACGTACATCTCCTGATTCTTGCCATCTTTGCTATATAATCGTACGAGTATAATCGTGGCCTGTTGTTTCAATAGCGACCGTTAACGGAATGTGTTTCCCTACCGCGATTTCTATTACTTTTATATTGTATACCCCATGGAGGTGCCTTTGAAAGTTAGTCCGCGAGGTGTACACAGCACCGTTGCCGGGAGCGTGAGGAAACATGGAAACAAATACGATAGCCGTTGTCGAACAGCGTTGAAGTTCGTATTTTTTTGGTTACAGCTGTCCTAGGACATAGAAACAAAGGAATCCACCTTGCCGTGTCTGAGTTGTATTAATCTATTTGAAGGAGAAAAAAAATTAAACGGCAAGTCCTTATTAGGACTCGCGAAGGAAATTTAGATGCTGTACAAATTAATTTCCCCCTGTTCTATTCCACATCTCTCATATCCGGACCGCCTAGAAAAGAGCGGTGAATCACCGACCCCTCTTTTTTAAACATCTGTAAAAACGTCGCGGAGATGGGAGACTTGACCACCTTAAAGTGCTCTCTCATTATTCCAAAAAAATTATGAAAGCATTAAGCGTAGCTAATTATGCAAGGAATGGCTTAGAATTGTGCCCATAATTATGAAAGTGGTCCAAGTCATATATTTCTTGTTTCGAGACATTTAATGAATTGCATTTGCATAAATTAAAATATATTTTTACATTATGCGATCTTTTTATTTGGAATTTTATTAGTCTTGATTAATGGAAATTTATTATGGATATGAAAGTTTGTGTGAATATCATACGAAAATGTTTTTAAAGTTTGAATTGACTTAGACCATTTTAAAAATTAACTGAATGTTCTATAAATGACATAAAGCAATAACGAACTATGAGTTTTATTTGAAACAATAACTTTAATGACTATAATTCGTGCACATTTATTAATGATACTAAAAAAGTTTAAGTAAGTTTACTAAAAAAGCATTTCCATCATTTCGAGTTTTTAAGATTTTTAAAATGTTCCTGAAAAACCGGAGATCCAAAACGTGAAATTCAGGAGCATCTAAAGAAGTTTTATAGATCATTTTATATGGTTCATTTTTCACGAATCTCGTCCATTGTATCCGCAGCCAAGAGACAGATTCGCCCGCGGTATTTTTTCCTCTTCTGGTTGTTCACTCTGCTAGTGATTTCGTTGAAATAAAATCCGTCTGTGACATTCGTTTTATCGAAAATGTATTTCTTCTTCTACACTTTTCTATCAGTTCATAATAGTGTTCAGGGTTGTATAAGTAATTTTCTTTTTTTATTTTCATTTCTATTAACCCAAAACCACGGTCATTCGGTAGAAAGGACCAAGTTATGTCTATATAATTTCCTTAAACTTTTGACTTAGACCACTTTCATAATTAACACTGAATGAATTCCATATAATGTTGAAATTACAACCACCATCTAACGTTTCATTTTTGATGATATCGTAAAAATTACATTGAATAAATTTAGTTTAAATTAATGTGGTGTAAAATAACTGATAAACTCATTTTTTTTAACTTTTGCCTTAGACCACTTTCATAATTATGGGCACAGTTATTTTACACCACATTATTTTAAACTAAATTTATTCAATGTAATTTTTACGATATCGTCAAAAATTAACCGTTAGATGGTGGTTGTAATTTCAACATTATATGGAATTCATTCAGTGTTAATTATAAAAGTGGTCTAAGTTAATTCAAGCAAATACTTTTTATTTCTTTAAATAGATTTAAATAAATTCCACCAATTGCACTGCTCGTTACTATTTCAATTAATACTATTCTTTTGAAATCGCAGATGCAATTTTATGAAATTGATTTATGTAAACGTGCATGAATAAGGTTCAGTAAAATAAATTGCATGAGAAAAGTTAGGGGACAGAGAGAGAAAGAGAAAGAAAAGGAGAGAGAGAGAGAGAGAGAGAGAGAGAGATAAATATTCCAATTATTCCTGCACTAATAATGGATCCAAAGGTTAGAAATCCGTTTGGCGTATTTTCACTAAACATGCCTATAACTGATAGACCTTCACTTCGAATTTCTTTTCCTGTCATCGTTCGTGCTACGGAATTAAGTATTGCTGATTTTTCTGCTGGGAAAATGATATGATCGCTGAGATTGTTTAGATTGTTTTGTGTATATATGCCACTTGTGGCTAAATTTGATGGGTTAATGTATTGCCATTTAGGTTCTTCAAGTGGTTGTAGCATTTGAGGAGGGATAACTTCAATTGGTCTTGGTGATAGCCTGTGCCAGGATTCCTCAATTTCATACATCACGGGTAATACATGGCTGCATTCCCTGTGTGTTCCATGGTTGGTGAGTATATGAGTTTTTGGCGTTAGAAATAAGGAATTGTTTCCGTTTGCGACAGGTAATTCATTGTAACAATCCGCGGTGTGTCTTACACGTACATCTACGACGATGCATTTGATTATGTGTATTACTTCTCCAGCGGTTAACCCTTTCTCTACTACGGGCCACTATAGTGGCTTTTCATAAGATGTCACTGTGGTACTACGGACCACTATAGTGGCTCTTGCGCAAGATGTCACTGAGGTACTACGGGCCACTATAGTGGCTCTCCGCTAGATGCCAATGATCTATTGCGTCCAACCGTTTTACGCAAGTTTCTGACTCTGGGCATACACTGATAATGTTTTTTTGCATCATTTACTGCTAACAACTGAATAAACAAACTGCTTAGCAATCTATGTACCTCGGCAATCAGTCTCAGCAGCATGGGTTCTCCGCCGCGGCATTCTCGCAGACGATCGGCGTTGCGTAGCGTGCGGTGATGTCGCGGCGCTCCGTTCAGCAGAAGTACCGCGGCGGAGAACCCGCCCGTAGCGAAAGGGTTAAAGCCATATGCCCTGTTTGTTTGGTTACAATTTGGGCGATTTCATCTGGTTTCAATGTTGCCCCGCCACTGGTTGCGCAAGCACTGCATGCCTCTTGCTGCAGTGGACCAGAGCGGGCGACAGGAATCGTTGTGGTGACCTGCCGAGCTGGTAGGCACTGTGGCGTGCACTGTCAAACCCTTTCGTGATGGAGAGCCTGTAAGAAGTCGAGCGTAAGCTGGTAGCCCCGCCTTCCCGTGGCCCCCGCTGAAAACGACGCGTCCCCAGGCAGTTCGCCCGGTTTCCGGTCTCCGGACACTGGGCACCGGACTGGTGGCGGGTCGGCTAAGTGGGCTACCTCCGCAAGGACGGCTTTCTTTCCTAGTGATCCTTAGATGGTGAAGGAAGGGTTTTTCCTGGTCTGTTCGCTGCAGTTTCCGCATGCAGCGTTGCCCTTTGCAGTGGTTCACCGCTGCTTTAACATCGGCCGGCATAAGCAAACTGTGCTTCGTCCGGCCAGAGCGGGCCCCCCGGCCGTCAGCTCAAGGTAGACTTTAGTTGGTTTCAATGTTGCTAGAATCAATGCATTAGTTAGGACTTGTTTTTCTAAATCGTATTTTTGTTTCAATAAGTTTCGGTAAAGAGTCGTCATTTGTGTTCTGGCGTGTCTTTCTACGTAAACGAATTTTGAGTTGATGTATGTGAAAATGTCGAAAGTTTCAACTACTATCTTCTTTTTGCCTGCGAACGTTCTTCCTTTTGTAAGTGTATAGTATGGCTGAGAGTGTGTGGTATGTAAGAAGGAGTGTGCGGTTGTATGAATGTATAGTAATAAGATAACATGAATGCATGGTTGTGTGCGTGAAACAAATGAATGATTGGGATCATCGACCGGGATGATCAATGCCACACACGAGCCACAACGGAA
>NW_027581365.1:0-4378 GCF_028453695.1 Augochlora pura
TATTCTACAATAGCAACGAATATAAACTAACCTACAATACATAATTATATCGAATTATGATTTTCCATATCGCGTTAATAGCACTAAATTGAATAAAAGTATTCTACAATAGCAACGGATATAAACTAACCTACAATACACGGTCAAAGTGGCATCGAATTGTTAAACATAATTCGCAATTAACCCCCGGACACGGTCCAACCGATAGCCGACGATTGAATTATCACGATTGATTATCACCGACGAATGCGCTCAGCGCAATGAACGATTAAATCTCCTATTAACAGAGCGTAGGCGTCGCGGCGTATAAAACCGTCGGACGGTTTCGAATAAAAAAGAAAAAAAGGTATCCGACGGCAATAGCTAAGGATCACGCAAAACGCCATTGTTCGCCGGATAGAGAATTTACGGATGAACGGGGGGTGTATCGTTCACGGTCGTTGCCGAGGTCTATCCCGGCTGCCATAAGCCTCTCGATCCGCGAGAAATTACACGCGCGATCTCGTAAAAACCGTTCGCGTGGCTCCGCGAAGCGGATCCGGCCGGCGTAACGAAGAATTTTAAAGCGATCGGAGCGAGAAAGAGAGAGAGGGGGGGGGGAGCCGGGGATATGATGTAGCGTAACGAGCGACGGGAACAGCCGAGATCGTATCGATTCCGGATGGAATTTATAGTCGCTCCGATAACATTTACTTCGCGGAATTTCAACCGGGAACGCGCGGGATTTCGCCGCGGAATCGGTCCGAGGGGCCGGTTCGAGCGGCCGCGACTCCGAAAAACTGGCTTTTGTATTTTCTTTCGGTCGCCGGGGCCCCGGCTGGGTAACGGCAGCCGCGTCGGGAACGTTGAACGTTTCTCGCGGTAACGTTTCTCGAATTACCGGAACTATGGTTCGATATCTGTCGCGGTTTTGGACCGAAGTTACGACACGAGCCCGAATGTTACAACACTTTGCGCTACGACCACTTTCACGCCGCGTTGATTAGCACTTATCTGTTCTTAACGCTTTGATAGGATCGGATAATTCTTTTGTTTTCTTTTCTGTATCGTCTTTATCTCTTGTATTTACTTTTTCCATAGGAAAGGACCTACAAAGTTATTAACCCTTTGCACTCGAAATCATTTTAATTGTGAAATAATAAAAAATTGTAAATGTGAAATAATTTTCCCGACTTATAGTACCTCTATAGTATGCATTTAACCCTTTGGCTACGGCAGATTTTGGCATAGCCGTAGTTTTTCAAATATTATGTTTTTGAATATTAAAATATTCAATATAATGAATTCTATTATATTAAACCGATATTACCTGAAGTGAACAATAATTTTATGCTTTTTCTACAGTATATAATATAAATGTTACACGATATATAATTAATCAAATTTAATAATAACTGGGGGCGAAATTTGATCTTGACGCCTATTGGCCTATTCGGACGCCAATAGGCGCCAACAGTAGTCAAAGGGTTAATAAAGCGCACTTTTATGCACACGAATTTGATTCTTGCGACTCGCAACAGTTTCACTACCGAATGATTTTTTAATCTAAACTTTATTACTATAAAAATTATTTTAGAACGTAATGGAATAATGTTAGCTGTGCCTCGGAGTCACCATTCGAGTGCGAAGAGTTAATTCGCGTGAAGCGAGCGAGCGAGCATCCTGAAGGGATTATCCTGGCCTCCGCTTGTCCAAGATGGACGACAGGGACGGAGTTGTTGGCCGAATTCAATATCCGCGGTTGATCCGGAAAGTATGCCATCGAAAAAGAAACCGGACTCCGTCGGCTTCCCCCCCGCGACGATATCAGATAAAGTTTAATGGCTTTGCGGGTCGCGTCTCCGCGGCCTTGTACGCCGCCCTGCCAAATTTCGTTGACCTGTGAACGGTTTTATGCGCGGCCCCGGCTATTTACGGGCCGAACTATGATCGCTCCGCGATTTTGACAATGGCGCTCGATGGCGGCACTTCGAAGTTTTATTAATCAGTCGCGGGTCTGTACGCGACTTATTCGGCCTGCACGCGACTTTTTCGTCCCGCCGCGTCGGGTCTTGCTAGAAAATGCTTATCAGCTTACGAGGTGCCCGAATATCGTAAAGGCATTTCCGTACCTCTATCCTCAATTGTAGGATCTGAGCCACGGAACCCTCCTGATTTCGCTAGTCTCAATACGTGTTATTATGGGGAACCCTTAACCTCACATTATAAACATGGATATTGGACTTTCCGAATGCTGTGCAAAGATGCACAAAATTGCATCTTTAACCTTCCAGTTTCTGTAGGCCACTAAAATACAGCTCCGCGGACCATTTCTTCGACAACCCATCCGCCATTTTGTTTTTGGAATTCTGAAATTTAGATTCGTAATCGGAACTCCCGAAAATATACGTACATCAATTTTTGTGAAAATCGAAACATTTTTTCGACAACCCATCCGCCATATTGGACCCGCCATTTTGTTTTTGGAATTTTGAAATTTAGACTCGTAATCAGAACTCCCGAAAATAAACGTACATCAATTTTTGTGAAAATCGAAACATTTTTTCGACAACCCGTCCGCCATATTGGGTCCGCCATTTTGTTTTTGGAATTTTGAAATTTAGACTCGTAATCAGAACTCCCGAAAATAAACGTACATCAATTTTTGTGAAAATCGAAACATTTTTTCGACAACCCATCCGCCATATTGGGTCCGCCATTTTGTTTTTTGAACTTTCATTTTCAGATTCGTAATCAGCGACCATGAAAACCCTTGCATACAAATTTTCAGTTAAATCCGTCACAGTTTGATATTTTGACCATGATTTCGGGCTTTTGGACCACTGTGCGCCGCGTCGGCACGGTGATTCCGGCGGCTCCGCGGTTCCTTAAATGGTGTTTGGCAGTCATTTGCTTGAACCGCGTGCCGCCTTTGTCGCGAACTTCAATTCCGCCGGTCGGTGTATAAGTAGAAGTTACCAGAACCGTCGCATCGACGATGCGGAGAGGTTTCGACGTCTCTCTGCGACCGACTCTTGCAATCTCGCGTGGGACTTCCCTCGTGCGAGCACTAAATTCCGGTTAATTTATTCGTTCGATCGAAATGGAAGGCCGACGCGTTTCCTGTGTTTTTACGCGTTGCTTTAGTGGAAAAGCTACGCTTTCGCGACAACGTTTCTAGGACGCCACTGTTTCTGTTTTGAAATAATTTAGAAATTTTTGAAAAGAGAATTTATAAAAATTTATACCTTAACCTGACATAACCTGACAATATTTAGACGTAAATAAGGAGCTGACTTATTCATTTAACTCTTTGCACTCGAAGCCATTTTAACTGTAATTCTAAAATAACTTTCCTCACATATAGCATTCCCATCTTACATGACAAAATGTATTTTATGCATATAAAATTGAATCTTCTTGTAACTCTTGCAATAAAATAATTCTTGAAATCTAAATTTTCATAATATAAAAATTATTTTGAAACGCGCTGTAACAGTTCCATCGGTGCCTCAGAGTCACCACTCGAGTGCAAAGGGTTAAAACACTAAACTCTAAATAACTTTTATAATTTTGTAAGGGAACCGTCTTTCGCATCAACGCTCTTCGGATTTATTTCTTCCTCTTCCAATATAATTTACAAATTAATAAATTCACAAATTTCGGAATAACTTACAAATTAACCAATTTACAAATTTCGGAATAATGTACAGAATTAATGACAATGTATAGGCATTGCAAATGAAATTTTAATAAACGAAAACGTCTAATCGACCGCGACGGCAAAAGTTACGCGTTCCGCGACTACGACCGCAATCGCCGCCATAATTCGCTCTGGCGCGGCAGCGACGAGAGCGGGTTATCCTTCTTCCGAATAGTCCGGCAAAAAAATCGGACGTTGCGCTGCGTCTGTGAAGCAAAAAACCGTCCTAAACGGCGAACAGTATACGTCACGCTCGGACGATGCGGAGCTTCTTATCCCGCGGAAAATATCATTTCTCTGATTCCGCGGTTTGACTCGGGTGATAGATGCGCCCGGGCTTTATGTATAATTCATACGTACCGTCGGCCGAGAGAGAAAGAGAGAGAGAGAGAGAGGGCGCACCCACCACTCCGTTTTTTCTTTCCTTTACATCTGGACAATTTCTCTTCCAGGAACCGTCGAGATTCTCCGCGTCCCGGTAACACGGTTTTATTCCGCGCGTAGTTCGGGGAAGAGAGACCCGGTCTACTTTCAAAACGGTTTTCGGGGGGAGATATACCCGGACGATGCAGGTTTATTTATTACCCCGAGGCCGGGGCCGGGCACGCCGACGCGTCGCTACGGATCGACGGTTTCTTTCTTCTCACCGCGGATCGATACTTTTCCGGTATTGTCTTTATGCATTTAAACGGCCGC
>NW_027581366.1:0-4374 GCF_028453695.1 Augochlora pura
AAGGCAACGTCGAATTCCATCGGACCTGCACGGGACGTCTAATCGACGCACGCGATTAACCTTTTATCGCGGCACGAAAATTCATTCCGGCCTGCTCCCGTTCGGTCCTCTGACGTACCAGCGTCAGCCTCCGACACGTTATTAGGTAACCCCGCGACGAATTCCTGTCCACCCTGTACACCTTGTCACTCTTCGTTTGGCCAGTCCCAATATTCGGCGTCCTTACACTGTCATTGTTGGTGACGTCAAAGATGGGCCACCGTCGGCTAATACTTCCTGCGGATATAGGTCAACCGGACAGTTCGATGTCGCCGTTCCAAGCGTTTTTTCGTTGAAACAACAAACGTAGGATGTTTAACACTAGGAACAACCAAGGGGGGTCAAAATTACTTGTTTGATATTTTTTTAAATTATAACTCATCTCAGTTGCATTTTGTTTCAGAAAATTTTGCACGACTTTTTCGAAGATATACAAATAATCAATTCTGTGAAACTGTTATGTTCTTTCTTTTATCATTTTGTTGTTTTGTATGCAGTATACCTACATATACCGAGATGAGTCATTTTGACTCCCCCCCCCCCCTCACGGAACATAGGCTTTCGGTACTGTTCTGTTGTATCGTGGAAATTATTGTGACACGACCTTTAGTCGTAAAACAAAATATTTCAAACTCAAAGATACGTCAACAACCAAAAAATGTTTTTCCTACGACCTACACTGTTCGACTTGGTCATTACTCGCAGTATTTATCGCAGGCAAGTTTCCTCAGATTACTTTCAGTCGATCATTTTGTGCACAAGTATTTTATAAATTTTTGCTATTCTATTACTGCTATTATTCAGGTTATGTTTTTTGTCTATAAAAATTTTTGTCTATAAAAATAAAAAATATATGAAAACTAAAAATTGCTGTATTTTCTTAAATGTTTTGGTAATTTAAGAAACCAGTCATTTTGATCCCTCCGTCAAGTACCCTCCGTAGAAGTATACCTCAATCGTCGGTAGTTCTAGCGTCGAGGATACTAGGCTAACTTTGGAGAAGTTGCTCGTCGTGAATTTATTTTTCTTACCGCGCCATTGAAGCGACTGGAATAATTATAGCATAAAAATAGAGCGTAATATAAAGTGCAAGATAAAAATTTCATATTAATCATCCATAATTCCCTCCTCGTTATCGCGCCGCGCATTGTCAAGTCAGCGGTGACTTTCGCCTCTGGATAATTAGACTTCGCAGAAAAAGGCGACGATCGCTGCTCCGACGTATTGGTTTGCTGATCGTTAAAAAGCGAGCAGGTCGTCGAAAGGGGCGCGGTATCGTCGGAACGCCGTGTCCGGGAAGTCACGGTCAGTTTGGAAGCTGTTCTCGGGAAAATCCGCAGCCGTGAACAAGCCGGCAGCTGTAATTTCACGGATATTTTAGATTTTCCCTGCTCGTAAAACGTACGGCCGTGCGCCGAGGGTGTAGCCGGAACGACAGGGGCGAAAATTGCGCGTCAAGCAGAGCGCTCAGTAATTATTACGTTCATTTTTGCCGGGAGTAAACGCTCCGCGGGAAAAAAAAAAGAGGCGAAAAAGCCGGTGAAAAGTACGGCGAAGCTACGGGTGTTACTTATACCTATATACACCCGCCTCGTCGTTATGGAATCCCATAACCGCGGGTCTATTCTCGAGTGCTTTTTACAGCGGCCTCGCACCGACGGCGACGCGACGCCGACGCCGACGCCGGCCTCGCCGTGTCCGCTCTAATGTTCGCGCCGCGAACCCTATCTGCGAGCCTCTGGGTTACCTCCGCCATTAGATTCTTCCCAGCAATTATCCTATTAAGGCCGTTAGGCTAGCCAATTTGTCGCAAACTTATGCCGGGAGCCGGGAAAAATTCAAGTCCGCCATAACTCGTTATCCGACCGCACTTTTCTCGGATGTCTCGCAGCGTCGCTACCTCCAACGGTCGCAGGATCTTTGGTCAATTTTTTCTCCGGATCAAACTACCACGAATCTAAACCTCGAAGCTTTCTCTTTAAAACGATGTAGCTCATCTCGATTTACGATTTTTTTCAAGCCAATTTACCGAGCTCCGAACGAAGACTGTTTCATCTAATCCACGAGAGTTTTGCAGGATCGAACTTGTTCTTGATCTTCGACTTGTAAAACGGTTGGAAAAAATCGCGGATCAAATTTTGGACCGGCATTGCGACGGGGAAACTTTGACCTTTAAATCGACCGTAGTTTGCATTGCGGGAAAAATTCTTCACCATTTTTACCGGTAGTTGGACCGGCGCCATTTTCGAGAACGAACACGGCAAGTTGGAATGAACATTTTCGGATACATTTTTTCGTGCTGCTCTACGAAAGAGAGGAATTCTTCTATTTATGCATTGATCGCTATAGTTTGCTCTGCGTCGCAGACGAGTAATTGATACTCATCGAATTACCGTGAAACGCTCGCATCCCGAATTTCCAATTCTTCCAGAAATCGTTCGCGTCCAGGACGTTGTAATTTCGCGAGAAAGAGTCGTAGGACAATGAACCGGAACTCATTTTCGAGCTCGAAGCTCCTACTTTCATGCTCCATAATTCATTTCCATGTAAGCTGCTTTCGCGAGATACTATATCATACTGTATAATACTATATCAACTGGAATTGAGAATGGGGGATTACGAATGAGAGGGGATCGCGAAAGAGTATGTTTAAAAGAGTTGCAACAGGTTCGTTGCCGCGCGCCATTGTTGAAAACGCGCGCTTCACCTCTACGTAATTAAATTAGGCTATTATTAATTAATTGTAATTAAATTATGCGCGATCTTTTAAGGGTGATTAAAGGCGCGTTTTCGGTCGAAGGTCACTGCAAACATTAAAATATTTTATTTCCGCCCGAAATTGCCATGAATTTCGAGATCGAAGTTCCCTCTTTATGGCCCTTGCTCTAAATTTAATCCGTGATTATTTTTTAATCATTTTATTTAACAAAAACGGAGACGACAATCGATCGCGTAAAATCCTAAGACAGTGCTTCGTATTATTCCGCAATTCTTCGTTCACGCGACAGAGTTTTTTTATTTTATCAAAGTTGTTCAGATTATCGTCAATGAGATCCAGTATAGCGTAGAATCGATTAAAAATCAAAATCACAGCGTCGGCGACATAAACGTGGATCAGGTTTCGATATTCTAAGCGGAACATCGGCGTGTAACGTGTCGTCGTCCGAGCAGCCACCGCGCTCGCCCGTTTCCCGGCATAGTTTAATGATCCGGAAGCTACCGAGAATATCGCGGACCAATCAGGCCACTGCTCCGGCCCTCTTAACGAGATCCATCGAAGATCCGCTCGTTATTTCGAACACATTCTGTAATTAACGCGTCAACTTTGACGGGGGCGACAGCGTGTCTCAACTTGTTAGGCGACGCGACCCGGCTTTGCGCGCGCGCGCGCGCGCGCACGCTTCGGTTAATAAATATGTGCGCTACCCGTTGTTTCGGCACGTGCTTTGTGCCGCCGCGGCGTCTGCTGAAAATTCCGCAGCACGCCAAATTGGGTCGAACACGTAGAACGAAATTTTCTCGGTTCGCGTCGCGTCGGGGCCCTCCCCACCCCCCGGTTTTCGAGAACCTCGCGCGCAAACGCTACGAAACGGCCAATTCGCTCGGCGAACCCGAAAGGAATTCCTGTCTTTGTTGGTCACGCTTTGTCAAGGACGCCCCGGGGACCGCCGAGCATTCGGGAGAATCAAATTTTTACGGGGAGCATGGTGAAACTTGTCTCTGAATCACTTTCGAAAGATTGTTTTACTTCGATACGTGTAGGCTTGGATCACCTTATTGACTTTACTATAGCCAGTAATATAGACAGCACTATAGAGAGTATTATAGAGAGTAGAGTACCTTAACTGTACTATAGACAAATATTTTAAGAGTAATAATTGAGCCGTCCAGTGCATACATCGATTAACTCCACTTTTTGAAAAATCTTAAATTTAATTGTCAAAGCACTTGGTATAGTCATAACTTTTTATATTTATAATAACTTTCCTGAATAATAAAGATTAACACCATTAAACGGCAAAATTTTTTTTTCTTTTTTTTTTTGGCTATTCTTTCTTGTTAATTTTATACATTAAATAATATTAATTTTATACATTAAATTATACGTTAAATGAAAGCTATATCTGTATTTATTCATTCTACATTATATATGTGAATCTATGTTATAACAGGAATTTTAAAAATCAATGTACATCATTTCATCGCGTTTCTCGACTTTTTGTTTTATGGAGTTAGTCGATGTGTGCACTGAACGGCTCAATTATTGATAATATTTTACTATCTAGGACTTAATGCCAAATAAAGGAAGAGCTGACAAGTTTGCAAGATACAGTA
>NW_027581367.1:0-4374 GCF_028453695.1 Augochlora pura
ATTTTAATTCCACATTTGGTAGGGTTCTTAGAGAACATTAAAGGTATCACCCAGAATTTTGTCGAACCATAATATTCATTTTTGTAGAAATTACAAGCACAATAGTCAAAGTCCACAAAACGAGTAGGCAGAGGTCCCGATTAGGAGGTGATCTTTAAGAATTTTTTTACAAAGAACTACTCGACGTTTTAATTTTACATTTGGTCGCTTCATTACACGACACTAGAACTATCACCTGGAATTTTTTCAATCCCGAATACAAATTTTTGTCAAAGTTACACAAGCAATCGTTGACACCTCAGTGGCCCACCAGCCCCTGGAAAAATTAATCAAGCCCTGTAAATCTCGCCCGTCACCGCTATCTATCCAGCGGTTCATTATCACGAACGATTCCGAGGGAGGTAAGAACAATCGCTCATATTCCTCGTCACGGCGGGTGCCATCGATCACGGTATCCGCTTGGGCAATTACGCAACGGTTCCAAAACGAAGCCGGCGCGGCGGAGACACAGAGGGCCTTGAAAAGAAAGGAGCAGAAGGACCGCGACTGAAACGACGAAAAAGAAAGAGTGTCCGCAGAGGAGGAGCGTGGGTGGGGGCGCCGGAACAGAGGGCTTTTAAATGAGAGGTAACAGCAAAAAGCTCGTCGAAGGGGATGTAAAGATAATTAGAGTGGCCTCGGCGAGGTCGCGCAACGGAAGGCTTATACTCCCGCGCAATACTCGTTAAAACAACCGTTACGTACTCATAGCGGCTCATTAACGGAAGTTTCGGTTCCTACGATTCAATTACCGCCCACGATTTTAATTGCGTCTGTCTATCCGGCGTGGCCAGCGGCCCGCCGCTGTCCAGAATTTCGGAAGGTAGTCTTTATAATTATTCTGGCGAAAAATCTTCCCGCAGGATAATTTCCAGAGCGGGATTCTTGGCCCGGGGAATTCCGATTCGACGCTAATTGTTGCCCTTGGAGATCGTTAGATCGCCACTGCTGCCAGGCACGTGGAAGCCGGCTTGGAAATTTCGCTGGGGCGGGGCGCCGCTGGCTAGGCGCACGGCCCTGCTACCAGAGCCGAGAGGAAATTGCTCCTTTGAGATTTACTCGAACGTTTGAGATCGCCCGGGCTACCCAGCCCTTTTCGAGAGCGCAGGAACGGCAGCGATGTTCCAGGAACTTCTGTACCCCCGACACCTTCGGAACCTGGCTCTGACGCGACCACATTATGCAACTATGTGCAACTATTATAATTTCATTCATAAAGCGAGCAGTTTTTGTCTCTTCTGTCTGCTCAGTTTGCTTGATTCGTAGACAGGAGAATCTAAGAGGTCGAAGAGCTCAGATCCACCCCTCAGCCTAACGACTAGATAGAGGTGATCTTTAAGAATTTTTTTAGGACGACCTGCGTGACATTTTAATTCCACATTTGGTAGCATCATTAGGTAGTATTAGAAGGATCAGCTAGAATTTTTTCGACCAATAATATTCATTTTTGTCAAAGTTATAGACACAAATGTCGAACTCCAATCACTAGTGGATAGAGGTAGCAATTGAGGGTAGTCTTTGAGAATTTTTTTAGAACGACCTGCGTGACATTTTAATTCCACATTTGGTAGCATCATTAGGTAATATTAGAAGGATCAGCTAGAATTTTTTCGAGCAATAATATTCATTTTTGTTAAAGTTATAGACACAATTGTCAAATTCCAATCACTAGTAGATAGAGGTAGCAATTGAGGGTAGTTTTCGAGAATTTTTTTAGAACGACCTGCGTGACATTTTAATTCCACATTTGGTAGCATCATTAGGTAGTATTAGAAGGATCAGCTAGAATTTTTTCGAGCAATAATATTCACTTTTGTCAAAGTTATGGACACAATTCTCGAACTCCAATCACTAGTAGATAGAGGTAGCAATTGAGGGTAGTCTTTGAGAATGTTTTTAGAACGAACTGCGTGACATTTTAATTCCATATGTGGTAGCATCATTAGATAGTATTAGAAGGATCAGCCAGAATTTTTTCGACCAATAATATTCATTTTTGTCAAAGTTATGGACACAATTGTCGAACTCTAATCACTAGTGGATAGAGGTAGCAATTGAGGGTAGTCTTCGGAAATTTTTTTAGAATGAACTACTGGACGTTTTAATTTCACATTTGGTAAGGTTATTAGACACTATTAGAAGTAGTAACTAGAATTTTGTCAAGCAGAAATACCAATTTTTGTCGAAGTTATTTTTTCCGATCCTTAAGTCAACGTTTCAGAAAAGTGAGTAAACTACTTTTTCGACGATTCTTCTCGCGACAGAGCAATTTCAGCTCGTATTATTTACAGTTTTCGTTTGTATTTAGTGGATTATGCACGGAATCTTCGTCTTATACTGCGAGGCATTAAAAAGCGAATTCCCTCATGCGAAATTCCTCGCGCATGAGATTGCCTCGCGGCATTTGTCGGGTCATCAACTCGGACACAAAAGACAATATTCTCGGCAGTAACAGCGCGCCGCCACGCGGTATAGTTCGCCGTGAACTCTTCGGGCAGCGCGGTGATACACCGTGGAGACAGATATTAAATCCGCATCTGTGTATGCCTGCATAAATTCCGTCGCACGCCGATATTAATTATTTCCACGATCGTGCAGGGATCGTTAGTTGACCGTTAAGCGAGCCACAGATTGTTCCGGGTAATAGCCGACGTCCATTATTACCAGCCACGTACCTGCCCCGGTCATAAAGCTCCGATTAGGCAACCGCAGACTCAGACAATGACGTTGCGGTATTTCTCGAGTGACGTTGACCTAAGTTCTGCCACTGTTGACGACGATGATTTCCGGCGGGGAAAGAACACCGCGTGTGGAACGCTGCCATCTCGAAATTCGACTGAATTGTCATCGCGATCATACTCGGCACGGTGGACCTGCTAGTGCAATTGGACAGTGAATTGATTGAAATTTTATAGTAGAAATTTTTAGCATTATTACAACAAATTTTATATAATTTTTAATACTGTTAAAACACTAGTGTAAGTAGTCTTCCAAAAATCAAGTCAGACTAAGGTCTCGAGTAGGAGGTAGATTTTCGAATTTTTTTTAGAATAAACTGATCGAGTTTTTAATTCCACATTTGGTGATGTCATTAGAGGATACTAGAAGGGTCAGCTAGAATTTTTTCGAAACCTAATATTCATTTTTGTAAGAGTTATGTGCACAATTGTTGAACTCCATTCCCTACAGACAGAGATCCCAATTAGGGGGTGGATTTAAGAATTTTCTTAGAATGACCAGTTTGACATTTTAATTCCACATTTGGCAGGGTTATTAGACAATATTATGAGTATCACCTAGAATTTTTTCGAACCGTAATATTCATTTTTGTCGAAATTACATGCACAATTGTCAAACTCCATACAGCTAGTAGACAAGGGTTGCGAAGAGGAGGTGGTCTTTGAGAATTTTTTTAGAACAATGTACACGTTGTTTTAATCTCATATCTTGCAGTGTTATTAGACTATATTTGAAGAATGCACCAGATTTTTTCCAGCCACTAATAGCAATTTCTGTGGAAGTTATTTCATAAAGCCGACGACGAAAACGTGTGTTGCAACAGCTACAGAAATATTCGTGTCTTCATCTCGTCTGCGCCGGTTGTGGGTAGTGTCTAAGCCGAGCTTAAGAGCATCGTATCGAAAATGGTCGCTTTTGTGAACGGCCATGCCGTAGCAGCTTACGGAATCCTCGTTATCCGACCGGCGGACGTCTCGACAGGATCACCGGAACGTCAACGACTTTCCTTGTCGCGACACGCTCGAGGAATTCGACGTCGATCAGACGTTCAAACTTGCCGAACCGTCCCCACCGGCCCGAAAGTTTCTCCGTTGCAAATGCATCGTGCTCGGTGAATCGCCGGGGAGGGATTTCTCTGTCGAAACTTGCGTTTCGGGACGATTTTGCGGTTTGTCGACTGTTAGTCTCATATCGCCCATTGTCAGCCGAGGACACTCGACGCCGTTTTCACAGTTTTCCCAAACTGCAGTTCGTCGAACGGACCGATTGAAACAATGTTGCAACGGGAACGATTTATTCTACGCTTCGTCGTATTATTCACATTTAATTTAATAGTATTAAAAATGATCCGAGTGATTAATTAGCAATTAATTTTATAAAAGTCCGCGGTGATCCAGTGATAAAGATGCACGATTGGTCAGACGCCGCGAATCGGCTCGCTGCAGCAGCTATAATAATTTATACGCTGCAATCATTCGTCTCTCGGTATAGCCAAGGCTTTACAGTAATTTCGGCATCCGGCATTCATTATACCGATACGAAAACATCGTGTGTGCATTCAATTTTCCGTGTTTTAACGCAACGCGGGGCTGCGTG
>NW_027581368.1:0-4372 GCF_028453695.1 Augochlora pura
CGTTCTGTTCTATAAACCTCCGCGGGAGGGGGTGATTTAATGGTATCCGCCGAAAAAGATAGTCGCCGTGGAACAGTGGTCCCGCGGACGTAAGGACGTGTAAAACAGTTCGCCTCGTGAACCTCGACCGCGGACGCTCTCGCGTGAACCGCGAACGGCAATTATTTGTCAAATAATTCATTTGGCAAAAAGAGAGTGGGGGGTGGACGCGTTTATACTGCCAGCAAGTAATGCACGGTCGATGTAACGGTGATTTAGTGGTAAACGTAGCCGCCGGCGTAAAGAGAAGAAGTCGTCGAGCGTGGGCGACGCGACGAGGACGGAAGTTTGGCCGCGGCTCAAAGCGCGTATCGCCGTCCACTCGGCGGGGGAGGAAGGGGCGAGCGAGCCCCGGCCTTTTCGAGGGTGAGGCGAGTTCCCTACGGTTATTCTGGCAGTGGCGCAACGAGCGTGTAATGCACCTACTGCGGTCGAAGCGGGATCAAGTGTCCGGATGATTCGGTTTGCCCGAACTGAGACCGAGCTGGGGCGATCGACGATCGGGCTCTGCGCCTTCGCGGTCGTTGCAAGTAGATTGACAAATTTTTCTCTTTTATCAGCAAGAGTGTTACTTGTAGGATATCTAAGAAGTTGATCTAGAAATATTCCTTAGGTTATTTTGAGTAATTTTGTTCTTTTTACAGCAATTTTCTACGAGGCATAGTTGATGAATTATTAAGGAAGAACGCTGACCAATGGAGAGCGAGATTGCGCGTTTGCTTCCGTTCCATTGTATACACGCTAATGGCCGATGCCTTTCCTTAAGATTCAACGAATTTTCCCGCGAGTGGAATTATATATATATCGTATATTTAGATATACATACCTATAATTAATTATTAAAACGTAATAATATTCTTACAACTAGGCTATACAATTTTACTTTTATTAAATAGTAGAGGGTTCTATACAGTGTCTAAACTAATTAAGTACAATTTTGCTATTAATTTCAATGACAAAACAAATTAATATGTTTACAGCTACCCTTTTTCGAACAAAATCTGTTTATCAAATTCTGTATTACCTAATAAAATCAAAATATTTCAAGCTCGTCGATGATATTAAGGATCCATTTTCCGCGACCCTTGCAGAACCTCGTCGGCCACCCGGTAGCCGAAGGGCACGAGCGACAAGCAGTCAGACGTGCTATCGGGAGGGTAGTTTAATTTACAGCCTGGTGATCTGAGATTCTACCGGGGATTACCGCCACAAGGAATTTCACACTCTCGGAAGGAAGGAAGGAAGGAAGGAAGGATTGTAGGGAGAAGAGAGAGAGAGAGAGAGAGAGAGAGAGAGAGAGAGGGAGAGGGAGAGCGGATCGGCATTAGATAAACGTTTCGGTTCAGCCGGCTCCGTGATTCCGAAGGGTTCATTTCCTCGGCGGACGCTCTCGATGTTTGACCAGCGAAACGGAGAACAAACAGACAGGGAATTTTAATGCCGTCGCAGCCGATACATCTGAATAAACATATCGGCCCGGCTAGCCGGCCGATGCAAATTCCGCAAGGAACGTGAAAGATTCGTCTTCCATATACCCGCGTTCTACATTTTCTTCGTTCGAGTTTCGATGCACGATGACGGGGACACGCGATAATTATCAAATACCGTGTTACGTTAATCCTGTTCATTTACGTAACAAACTTTCCGTCCGCGCGACGAAACTTTGCGAAGCGTTACGTAACTACCGAGGCAATTCTTCCTCTAAAGAAGTTCTCCGCGAAAGAAGAAGAACGAGAAGAAGGAGAGGCGAGAGAAGAAATTCTTGCAGCTTTATCGTCAACGCGAAATCCGCCTTCTACGCTCGCCGCTATTTCTCTTGCCCGCGACTTACAAAAATCCCATCAGATCCCGGGCGAGCCCTCTGAAAAACTAAGGCTGTTTGTCCAGGTAGCGTCGCGTCCTAGACGCGTCACAGACGCGACATCGCTCGCCGTACATATATAGTAGTTTTCATAGTATAGTGCATAGTATAGTACATAGTATAGTATAGTTTTGTATAATAATAACAACAACAATATATTATACTATTACATTATATTACCATAATAACGAATTTAAACCACAATTGAATTACCATTGAATTACTATAATAATTATCCATTAACAAAACAACCCTCTCCCAAGCAAGGGTTAAAAATCTCCCTCTCCTCCAACAGTTAATCACTTAATCCCACATCTAAAACATTATCTCAAATCTCCGCCATACTACAGAACTATTCTCCCTCCCTCCCTCAAAACTATAAAATTAATCAGTTCATCAATTCGTTTCCTTTGACACCGCGAAATTAAAGGCTCGATGCTCGAACCTCTCTTTCATCTATACACAGTGCGAACCCCCTTACTCGAACCTCCGCGTCTTCGCGAAGACGCGTCCCCCGACTTCGCAGCGTCGGCTCGCGGCGCAAAGGAAGAGTTAACATGTTCCCCCTCCGAAGTTTTAACGATGTTTATGTAGAACTTTCGCGGTGCTTGAACCGCGGGAATTAACACCTTAGATCCCCCACCAGCGATTACCGGCTCTTGAATTAAACTCGCGGGGCAAGGTTAACAGCTCCACGCCGCGGCAGATTTAATCGGCGCGCACGCCGACCCGCCTTCGAATCGCTCGAACAACAATCGATATTGTTGAAATCAAGGGACGCATGTAAGATGTTGCAATAAACTTTTTATTATGAACACACATATGTATAAAGTTTATTCATACAAAATTATAATTTTTGCGCATTTTGAGTGTTCGTTGACACGATTAATATAGTAGTTACACTTTTAACAATTTTTCTAATTTAAACATTCGTGATATAAAAATTAATCTCGAACGTCATATTAAGCAAAGGTTAATAATAATAATATTAAGTTAGATGTAGTAGCAATCGTATTAAACAAGGATTAATATCGATAATATTAACAATATTAATATTAATAAATTAATGCTTCCAAAAATATTAAATGAGATAAGAAAGAGTTTATTGCGAAATTACATCCCTTGATTTGAAGAGATTTCTCTTGTAAGCAATGGGGGTGCGAATACTTATGGGAGTGACTATGAACCCTCTCTCTGTCTCTCTTTCTCACTCTACGTCTCTTTGACGTTCGACCGCCGAACAACGTTGATTGTATGTGTTGCTCTTGAACAATTTCCACGGGCTGCTCGCGAATATGAGGTGGGCAGCTGTCGGGACGGTCTTGGAGGTGAAAGAGGAAGAGAAGAAGGTGGTAGAAGAGGGGGCGTTGGAGGAGGAGAAGGTGGAAAAGGAGGAGGAGCGCAGCGCGGCGGAAGCGACTCAAGGAAAGGCTAATCCGGTACTTGGTAAACGTTGAATCGGCTTCCCCCTCCCCTCGTCTCCTTCGTCCAGTAAACATCGCTATTTAAAATTTAAATTTACCCGATGCCCCCGGAACGTCGTCTTACCCCCCCCTCTCTCTCTCTCTCTCTCTCTCTCTACGGTCCCGGCGCGGCGCCGCGACGCGGCGCGCTGGCTCCCGACAGATAAGGAAAATACCTCTGAACTCGGATTACGGTTCCCGCTCCTTATCAACCCCCGGTCTCCGAGACCCGGATGCCCCCGCGGACACGTTCCGACGCTCCGCGCGCGCATATGCTCCCCCTTATTTTCTCCGGATACCTTTCTTTTCCTTAAACGATACCATCGAGAGGCGACTCACCCTCCCTCTGCTCGCTATCTGCGACAAATTTTTATTCGCGCCAATTCGCCCGCGGCCGACGCGGACGAGAAATCTTGCAATCTTCTGTTTCGATCGCGTTCTAGATGAGAAAGCGGTGCTAGTTTTCTAGATTTTAATGGTATATTGCAAATCGCGGTTTTTAGGAGGAATAGGGGGAACAGTCGATTTTTTATTCGGTTCGTTTTAATCCTGTTTTCTTCCTTTACTGCGAGGTTTTTAATTTTTGGGGAGAATTTTTATTTGGTTATTGTATTGAGGATAGATGATTATTGTTCATTGCGGTAGTGAAACCTAAAAAACAATTAAGAAATCATCGCAACTTTTTTCTACACAAAACATAATAAATAATTCTCGAAACAATATCCCCGTAAGATCCGACATTTCAAGAAATCTTTAAAAATATATTTGAATTAAAAATTGTAAATCTCGACTTAGAAAAAAACTGATCCATGCGTGACATCAGATTCAACAGCGACTATAATAAATCCAGACTTTCCGGAACGTGTATAATTAACGGCAGCCCGTGTATCGTATCGGCCGCGAAGATCGCAGTGACTCCGACTGATCGTTTCGCCGCGTTCCTGACCTTTCTCGCGGCATTCCGAGCGTACTTTTACTTTTCCCGACACTCACACACACACACACACAC
>NW_027581369.1:0-4371 GCF_028453695.1 Augochlora pura
TAATTTAAATAAACCAAGTACTAAATACTCTTAAATATACCCGAAAAAAAAATAATTCTCAAATCATTTGCAATAAGATTTATTGCTACGTCCATCTATACATTAAACTAATCGATTTAATTTACCCACAAAAATCACCGCGCTTAAATACCTCGAACAAATAAAATTCACCCTTCGGGGGTTGCAGCAAAACTTCGCGGATAACAGTACTAGATCGACGCGTTGTCGACGTCCATTTCGCCCGGAGCGAAACACCGTGGGGAGAGGGGGGAAAAGGGTAGGGTGAAGGGAAGGGTGGGTAGCAGACAATTGGTTACAGGTGGTCAGGTTAAATTTCTTCACTGTTATTTTCGAGTTTTCGGGTCGGCGCCGCGCCGTGGCATTATGACAGTTCGCCACGAGACGCTATAGACACCGTAGAGAGAGAGCGAGAGAGAGAGAGAGAGAGAGAGAGAGAGAGAGAGAGAGAGCCCCGTGGCAGGTTCCCCGGCTATCGAGTTTCGTCCCATTACACCTCCCATGCATTTATTACCCGGGGTTCCCCTCTCTGTCCTCGTCCCACGTGGCCAGACCCGTGGACAAGAGAAGAGAGATCGGTGGAACTACCACGATCCCCTTCTTCTCGTCAACGTCTCGTGTTCCACACTTCGTCTCGTTTCCACACGCGCCCAATCAAAACTATGCCGAGCGATGACGTCTTCATTCATAAGAGCAGCAGCCGGTATACGGAATATCCCTCCTATTTCACCCCCCCCCCCTCTCTCTCTCTCTCTGCTTTTTGCTGCCGTGCTAATTGATCCAAAGTGGCCTCCTGAATTTTCATCCCCGACGCGGCCGACACCCGACGCGCGCGCTCCTCCTTATACAGGAAACAAAGAGCCGATCCCTGACACCCGAGAATACGCCAGCCGTTGCCTTCCTTAACGCGATCGCCGATGCGTCGAACCGGTCGGCACATGCTCCGCGAAATGGCGGTGCAGTTTGTTTAACATAGGAAATTACGATAATGGTCTTCGATTTTGTTCTTTTACGGTTTTTGGGGAATTGATGGAGTTTGGGGGTGAGTTTGGTAATTTTGTTATGGATTAGTAGTTAATGAGTGTGTTGATTGTAAAAAAATATTTGTTGATAATATTGTAGTTTATTTTTATTTTTATTATTTTTTATTAGTGACGCTGATATTGTGTTAATAAGAATGGTGCTGATATTAATTTATATGGTACAGAAAAGCTAGTAATTTATTTAGTGAATTTCTACTTTATTTCTATTTTTATTATTAACATTAATCTTGCGTTAATTTATATGGTATAGAAAAGCTAGTCAACTAGGTATTTTATTTAGTGAATTTCTAATAGTATTTAATATCGAATTTAAACTGTAATTATAAACAATGTAATTATAATATTGCAAGTATATTATAGAGAAGCTAGTTTTGAGAGGTTCAATTTTAATAAAATCCATAATTTTTCGTAAAGATCGAATAAATAATAAATTAAAGGTTTTTAAAATCAATTATTCTATACGCGACGAACGTATAAAGCAGAAGAGATTATTAAATGAAACGCATCGTCCACGCACATGTCACAACATATAACAATAAATAACAATAAATGGAGACACAATGCTTCCTTAATAAATCGCCGAGCACGACATCCGAGCGAATCGCGAAACAATACGTTTAATAGAGTGATTTTACACCGTGCATATCACTTGAAAAGTTTCGTATATGTGAACCGCCACGAGGAGTTTTCTCGTTTAAATGGATAACACGCTTTCGCGCGGGCACGGACTGTACATACATACGTACGTACACACGTCGCAAACTCTTTAAACTCTAAATGCGCTTAAACTGGGAGTAACGCGGACTATTAAGAGGTTAACCCCAGCTGGTACATATTTGCATGCAGTATCGTTCCTTTAATTACACTTGAATTACGACTTCGCCTCGCTGTACGATCGTTCTATGTGTATTGTATGTGTGCCTGTGTATTGTGTATGTGTGCTGTGAGCGCGTTTGTATGAGAGAAAGACGTTTTAATCGTCGACACGTTGGACGACGGCTTTTGTCGCGGCGCATTGAAATTGTAGTTTCCAGTTTTAGCGAAAAACTTTACCGAACAATATATAGTGAAGAGAGAGAAAGAGAGAGAGAGAGAGAGAGAAAATTATGCAGCATCTAATTATCGGCAAAAGTTTCACGGTGGAGAACATTGTTGCGAAAATTGTTGAAGCGCACGAAATCACTGCACTTTCTTCAATTAATAGACATAATTTTTTATAACAATTAGACGCAGATTATCGAAATTAGAATTAGAGTCACTCACGCGTCCACCAACTCGCAATAAACGCAAAGAGCCGCTCCGAGACGGCGCGGCGATTGTCATTAACGTTTCCAAGGCGGGCCCGATGATTTTTCTCCTCGCGGCAAGGTGCATCGGACACTTAAGAGGCGCATCAGACGTCGAAGAGGCGCATCAGACATCGCGTCACGGCGCGCGGCGTCAGTTGCGCGCTCGCGTGGTGGCGAGCTATCAATATAATCATTCCCCCGGATGAATGGACGGGGATCGGTTTTCTTAAAGTGCCGGTTCCCCCCGTAGAGCCGCCGCGCGTCTACCGACCCCCCCCCATACCCCCATGGCCCGGCCACGGTGTACGCATTCTCGGCCCCGCGTTCACCGCGAGGGTCATATATCCGTGCCGCGCGGCGCGCCCTTAAATTATGCGCGCAATTACGCGTACCTGCATCGCGTAAGTGCATCTCCGCGCTGCGTTGCGAGGCGCAACATTCGAGGCGCAAGATTCGAGGCGCAAGATTCAAGGCGCAACCGAGGCGCAAGATTCGAAGCGCAAGAGCCTAGAGAGCGAAAGAGGAAAACCTTCGGGGATGAGGATGATGAACGAAATCAGCGTCGCTCTTTCTCTCTCGTAATCTCTGCCTTTCTCTCTCTCTCTCTCTCTTTTAGTCTTTGCCTTTCTCTCTCTCTCTCTCTCTTAGTCTTTGCCTTTCTCTCTCCCTCTCTTAGTCTTTGCCTTTCTCTCTTTCTCTCTCCCTCTCTTAGTCTTTGCCTTTCTCTCTTTCTCTCTCCCTCTCTTAGTCTTTGCCTTTCTCTCTTTCTCTCTTTCTCTCTCTCTCTCTCTCTCTCTCTCTTAGTCTTTGCCTTTCTCTCTTTCTCTCTCTCGTAGTCTCTGCTTCTCTCTTCCCCTCTTTCATAGCCTCTGCCTTTCTCTCTTCCTCTCTCTTAGTCTCTGCTTCTCTCTCTCTCTCTCTCTCTCTCTCTTTCTCTCTGCTTTTCTCTCTTCTTCCTAACGATCGCTTGTCCGTCGTTGATTTGTTTCAGCAAGGGTGTTAATGACTAGTTGTGGAGTGGCTTGTATCGGGCAAGTGCTCTCGAGTTAGCGAGATATACTTGTACCAGGGCTAACGCGTCGGCGAAACGCATCGGCGACGGCCGACAAATTTCTGATACCGCGCCGTCGTGTCACGTAACCCTCCCCCCCTAATGCGTTTCGAAATGTCAATGCCGATAGAGGGCCCCGGTCACGCAGCTTCGAAGAAGCCGTGGCTAATCTGTTGGCGAAGGAGAGCCGGGACCGGGAACGAGTTAACTACTTTACGGTACGACGAGCTATTAGAAATGTACTCGGCCTGTCCGCTCGGAACACGCCTCCGTCGGGACGCGAGCGTGTGTGTCGTCGAGTCGCGAGTGTGCGTGTCGTCGTGCGCAAGTGTGTGTGTCATCGAGACGCGAGCGCGTCTTTCTTGGTGCGTGGCTGTTTCCGTATTTCTTGGTGTGTCTGTGTTGCATCTTTCTTCGTGTGTGGCTGTGTTCTGTGTGTAGTGGTGTATAGCGTATTCCGTGTCCCGTCGCGAATGGAAGGCTATTTTCCAGCGTCATCGAGTGTCTGCCCTACCGTCTGCGACGTCGCGCGTTTTACTTTGTTACTGCGCCGTGTACAGGGTGGTCCAGATAAGTGTTTCCATTTAGCTTCGTCAATAGACTATGTTCTTTTTGAAAATCTAATAATAAATGTGAGATTAGCAAAGAAATCCCTTTTTTTCTATGGAAATTTTAATTAACCTCTTCAAGGATGAATTTTTATAGTAGGGAACATTATACCTTGTAACAGTGTACAGGGTGGTCCAGATAAGTGTTTCTGTTTAACTTTGTTACCAGACCATGTTCTTTTTGGAAATACAACAATAAATATGCGATCAGCAAGTGAATCCCTTTTTTTCTATGGAGATGTTAATTAACCTCATCAAGAGTGAATTTTTGTAGTAGGGAATAATCTGTAATTAATTTTTTCTTTTCTATTTAGCATCCATTTTATTTGATAAGGCTTTTTCGGTATTTTATTTGATGAGGC
>NW_027581370.1:0-4371 GCF_028453695.1 Augochlora pura
GGGAGGCAACGATTTGCCAAGCGAAAAGTTTTCTCGGCGAAGATTTAAATAATACGACCTTTTTAAGTATTCTAGGCGACGAGACGGAATCAGTCAACAGAATGATATTGTCGCGGTGGATTGACCCTTCACGATTCGAATAAAAGATCTTTTTTTGTATAAGAATCGACTGAATCGTAAAACCGTATCGGATCGTATTATAATTTAAATATAACCTGCAGTAATGCTTAACTTCCTGATTAACCTCTTGCACTACGATTCCTTTCACGTTGCGTTGATCAGCACTGAATTATCCTTGATAAAATGACCAGACAATTTTTGTTCCTTTTATTCTCTTTCTACGTTTTTGTTTCTAAGCTTTGATAACAGAAGAATTTATTTTTATTTCGATGTAGATTTAATTCGATGATTTTGAATTTTAAATGAAATTAGGATTAAATAGTACTGGTCGAGGTAGATTTAAGTCCACGAGATTTGATTAAATTGAGATTTCATTTGGATTAATTAGGGTTTATTATTGAAATTAGGTTTGTCATAAGTTGGTTATTATAAAATTCTATATCAGAATAATGAAGTTGTTTCATAAAAATTTTAATTATAGATTTCGAATTAATTATTAGATATTTTCTCAAATATATTTTAGATAAATAATAATACTTAGAAAGTTTATTAGAAAAAAGGTAAAAATTATAAATAAATAAATTGAATGTAGATTTGAATTAGAAATTTGTATTAAATGATGGCTAATTTAGTGTCAGCATCAGCGGTTAAACTATTGCTCTAAATTAATTTTTATAATTTTAAAGATTAAAAGATAATATTTACTTCAATTTTAGGCATATTAAAACAGTGGAATATGGAGTAATACGTTAAAGAAGAAATTAATAATATTTAATATTTAGTAGATCTTGCTTGCAATCTGCGCCCCGAGTCCGCATCGTTATAATAGCGCAGAGGGTTAAGAGAAATTAGTATTCGAATCTATTTTATAATAAAAAAAAGAATCAATCGATAATCGGATAGAACTTAGAACATTTCCGGCAGAATTATTTGTCATTTTAGTGTCGCAGGGTCGCGAGTGATCCGGGTTGAAAATTGTAAATCAAGAGGGCTCCCCCCCCCCCCCCCCCCCCGCCGTCCATTAAACCGTCGGAAGTCGGGCGGGGATTTTTGACACCGGTTTTACAACATATTTTAATTTGCCGGCGGAGATGGGCCGGGGGGGGGGGGGGCGCCGAGTGCGAACATGATTGATTCGGCCGTCGAATCCGCATCGGCATGACAAATTACGTTTTGATGCGGAAGAGTAGCAAATTATGATGCATTGTTCGCGCGTAAAAGTCTAGCCGGCGCGGCGCGGGAGTTCCTCGCGCTGGTTAATCTATTGATTCGAGTCCGTTCAACCTGCGGGTACGACTGCACTTTTAAATCTGCACGCATTCTTCTCCGGTAGGAAGTTAAATCGATTATGCCGGGTGTGGGGGAGTGACCGTTGTCCGTTCCGTCGCGAGAGAGAGAGAGAGAGAGAAAGAGAGCGAAAGAAACCGGCGGGCGACCGGGAGCCGCGGACGCGACGCGGACACGCAGCTTCCCGCTAATTAAATTCTCAACAAGTTTCCATTTCGAAGCACCGTCGTTCCATAAATTAGCAAAGAATCCGGTTGAGGGATTAGCCGCTCGAATTTTCCGCGCGTTTTTCTTCCCGGCGATGGAACACCGGCGGAGGAACGCCGCCGTGGCTCGCGCGCGTGCACCTAAGCAGCAATCTTTTTAAAAATGCATCCGCGGATGCGCGGGCGTCCCGCGGCGATGTCCGCCCGCGAGGCGAGCGCGTAGATTCTCGTTTGGTAGGGCAGCGCAGGTCGGAGATTAACCCTTTGGCACGGCCGTAGTTTTTCGTTAGACACGCGTTAATGAGGAGGTATATTAAAATATTCAAAATATTGAATTCTGTTACATTATACCAATATTACTTGAAGTGAACGATAATATTAAGCTTTTTTACGATATATGTAGCATAAATATTACACAATATATAATTAACACGTTAAAGGCGGGAGTCGTAGTACTACGTTTGATCTCGACTGTAGCTTAAAGGCGGGAGTCGTAGTAATACGATTTATTAGTTTTTAGTTCCTTTTTAATATTTCTTGTAGTTTTAAGAGCTTAAAATAAACTTTTTATTATAATTATATTTATATAATTTTATTATATAATTTATTTTATTTATATAATTATATATAATTTATTTTATTTATATAATTATATATAATTTTCTTAAATAAACTTTTGTAAGACTAAATTTTTTATGTTTACACAAAATAGCGCCCGCTCTAGGACGAAAAACGAGTCAAGATCCCCCGCCTTTAATGTGTTAATCAAATTTAATAATAAACGGGGGCGAAATTTGATCTTGACGCCTATTGGCGCCTACGGTACCGGGAAGCCAACGTGTGTCGGACGCCGATAGGCGCCAACAGTAATCAAAGGGTTAAAAACCGTCCCGAAGACTTCCCCGGTTATATGGTTAATCGGTTCGCCGTCGACGAAGAAACGCGGGCATAACGGGCTCGTTACATGCCGTCGAGGCGAGGCGTGCCGTTGACGCCGCGCGCGACACGCCGCGACCCGCGGTTCCAAAATCGAAGCGGCCTCCGACGAAAATGGACGATAAATTTCATAGGTGCGTCGTTTCGGCCGGCCTGGCAGAGTTGTAAAACGGTGATTTATTTACAATGCGAACTAACTGATTTACAATCGCGGTGAAAACCGTGCCACGCCGTTACACACCGGCGGCCACCCGTCGGCCACCCGGCCTCCTTCGATTCTCTCCGCGCTTCTCTTCATTTTTCAATTTGTTTCGGCAATCGACACGCCCGATCTCGGACCCGGCCTCTGCGCGCGACACGCCAGGAACGCTCCGGCGACGTATTTTTCATCCTGGCGGCGTTTTTTTAATTATTGAAACATTCTTTTCCGTTCTATCGACATTTTGTAATCGCGATCGCCGCTCGGGAGAATCGGCGCAATGTATGTGTATAGTATGGGCGAGAGTGTGTGCTATGTAAGAAGGAGTGTGCGGTCGTATGAATGTATAGTGATAAGATGAACGTGTATGCATGATTTTGTGTATGAAACAAATGAAAGACTGGGATCATAGATCGGCGACACTTTTACGGAAGTCGTTTTAGAGTATCTCGTTACGTAATAAAAGTTCACGTTATTCATTTAACCAATGGAATCATCGAAAGAGCGCGAATGTCTCGGCTATTTACACGCAAATAGATCCCGTAGATCTCGGCGCCGCAGGATTTCCGTGTAATTGCATTTGAAAGTTGCATCGCCGCGCGAATGCATGCAAATCTATGCTAACAGTTTTCTAGTTCGCTGTTTAATCCGTGGCTCTGTAGCAGGGCGTCCCGAAAACTTAATCTCTCGCGAAAAAGCGATCCCTCCGGTGATCCGAGGCGACTTTTCGGGTATCGGGAAATCGCCTTGTTCAAGAATATACCTTTTCAACCAGCTAAGCGTGTTTGACGATTATATCCGTCATGGATATGTGGCAGAATTTTGTGTCATGACGATTATATCCGTCGTGCGCAAAATTTTGTTACAATTTGATATTTAAATTGTAATTCTGGCGAAAACTAAAGTATACTCGTCAATTTTAATATGTTTAGAATGTTTCGTGATCAAAACGAAATGAAAATTGTAAATAATTTTAGTTTTATTCATAACTTTCTTCGTCATCGCTAAATTATCGTTAACTCTTTGCACTCGAAGCCATTTTTACTGTGATTCTAAAGCAACTTTTCTGACGTAGTGCATTTCCATTTTTTATGACTCTAATAGCCCGTGTAACACTGTCGGGCAATCAGACGGAAATTAACACGTTGAATGCCACGCCCATTTTACAGGAATTGTCCGTGTCGCCACGATGAATTTTCTATTATGCGATACATATAATGTCACATAATAAAACTATATTTCATGTATAAATAAAACTATTTTCAGATGTTTTATAAGGCATTCGTTTCCTCACACCACTACTACATCAACGATGATAATAATAAAAAAATTATAAGTATTGTCATTTGTTTAAATTATATATATTTTCAGCAATCTGAGCGCGCCGGTCACCGGTGGCCCCCATGGCGTCACTGCCAAGTTCAGTGCCGGTCACCGGTGACCCCCGTGGCGCCACTGCCAAGTTCAGTACCGGTCACCGGTGACCCCCATGGCGTCACTGCCAAGTTCAGTGCCGGTCACCGGTGACCCCCACGGCGTCAGTGCCAAGTTCAGTGCCGGTCACCGGTGACCCCCATGGCGTCACTGCCAAGTTCAGTGCCGGTCACCGGTGACCCCCGTGGC
>NW_027581371.1:0-4370 GCF_028453695.1 Augochlora pura
TCGCGTGTCACGACCCCTTTTTATGAAGCCTGTCAACCGGCTCTCTAATATCGCTGTTACAGCGTCGTTAAATTTTCTTTCGCGACACGGTCGAGAAAGAAATCATAGTGCAAGAGGTTAATGGTGACCCTATCACCGTATGTGCCGGTAATAGTTGCAACAAAATGATTAAAAGTGTCCACTAAGTATATAGTTTTAATAGGATTGAGTAACGTGTCGAAGGTGGTAAAAATATCTAAGCGAAGATTGTTTGACCAAGAAACTTGTTTGTCATATAGAAGCTGGATCTTGTGAACACTTGGATTGTTTATCCTTTCGCACACTCGACTGGTGACCCTGAGGAGCCACGAATAATTGTTCTGTCACGTTTCAAATGAATTTTTCGATTGTCAAATTTATTTGTATTTCAAAGCTGTTAAAAGTGTCGCGAGATTCAATTTTATATGCATAGAATGCATTAAAGCGTATACAGGGTGGTCCACGTAATTATTTTAAATCATAACTCTTTTATTATTGCATTTATGAAAAAATGCCAAAGGAGAAAGGTAAATGGTTCGAAGAGGACTACATCTGTAGGCCTTTAAATTTTGTTTACATGCAGCAGTGCATGTGCAATTTACAATTGCATCATTTCTTTATATAGAAATGCATATTTTTTATTGCATAGATCGATTCCTCTGTTCATTCCTATGTAAAAAATGATTAGGATAGCATGGCCAAAAAATTATTAGATCTCGAGATATTTTCGAGAAATATATTTATATTTTAATTAATATTTTCTCAAGTTACGTCTACTTATTTATTTATTTATTAATGTTTTAAATAATTCTGCCCCGCACTGGCAATCGCTACTAGCTATAAGTTGATCTGCTGCTAGCACATTTAATTAGCCTATTTAGCACATTTAACTTGAAACGATCGGAACAATATTAATTAACAGAAACTATAAAATCTCTAAAAACCCAAGTCCATAAAACTGTGACTTACTTTTTCCTTTTATTCTAATAAACTCTAAAGTAGGTTACGCTCGCAAAATAAATTTCAGTTCTAAAAAAATGTAGTTTATTTGAGAACAAAGTGAATGCGACCAGAAAGAGGCTGAGTTCTATAATACAATAGAAACTAGAAAGAGCATATTTTTTAACAATGTTCTTTGCAAGTTCACTCGCACAGATGTTGCCATGTAACAAGCAGCTGTAAAAAGAAATGTATATTATCATCCGTGTTTCATATGCAGGGACAGATTCGACGTTGATCGTACCAGTTTATGGAACACGCGCGCGGTTTTCCCAACCGCATTTTTTACTGAGAAAAATTCAAGAAATTCATATCTTCCTGCTAAAGTATAATATTGTAAATAGTATATAAATCTCAAGTTTTCAATTGAAGTGGACGTTCTAACGTAGGGGCATTGAATATAGAAAAATACTAGAAGAAGAATATAAAAGACGGTGTTCCTTAATATGTTAAGTTCATTATGTTAGTTACTTTTAATTGTGATGAAATCGATTATACATATAATACGAATATAATATCATATAATATATTACTTACTTAATTATATATTAATTATTAATATATACACACACATATAATATGTTTTATGTCAGAGGTTGGGATTATTGAAATAATTCAACCAAATTTATTTCTCTGTAAATAAGAGAAACGACAATTAAGGTCAATTATTCATCTCTCTTTCACAGCTCTGCTTTTATCAACTATTTTGTTTACCACGATTAATTGATTAATTTTATGTAATCTTTTCTTATCTTAGCACATGTTCTCTTTTATAATTTTTCTATCTATCTATATCTCTCTCTATCTTTCTCTACGTGGCAGTTGATTAATTTATTACCCGGCGAGACATTTAGCAGGTTTATCATAATAGCGCGCGCAGCATATACTGAGCGCGCGAATTTTAAAGAAAGTATATTCCCTTTACACACATAAAAATGATAATACGCAGCCCCCGAAAGTAATTTTAATCGCAAAAAATCATAGAAACAATGCAAAAACGTTCTTGTTCCTCCTATTATACAGTTTCGTGTTAGCCTTCGCAAAAAAGGCGAAGGAATTAATAGCTTCGAATCTCCTTTTCGTTGCAACAAGAACGAACAGATTTTCTGCCGGTCATCAAAATTCCTATTGTCCGTTTAGATCGGGGATCCGCCGCGCTGCGTGTGTCGGCTGTGGCGACGAAGGGTCGAAACCATCGAGAGATATATATCTCTCTCTCTCTCTCTCTCTCTTTCTCTCTCGACCGTTTTCGCTCTCGCGGTAATTGTTCGATACAAGGCTGCTCTATATAAAATGGCCGAGCTACGTGTCCTGTAACGAGAACGAAGTACGAAATGCCGCGCGCATTTCACCAGCCTGATCGTGTGCAACGTTCAGTATCCAACGTCACCGCGCGCCGCCGTTTTATGCGGGAATGCTCCAGTTCAGCCCTGTAAAAGGAATGTCGCTGGTCTTTCAAGGTTCACGAGCACGTACCAGGGCGTGGTATGCACCTGGAAATCCGACTGGCGAAGCAATAACCGATCTCGTTATGATTGGCAAATCCCGCGCAGAGCCTGACTGCTCTCTGTCTGTCACTTGCTTTGCATGCTCGTTTCTTCGACTTTTTCCCCTCTCACACGCCACCTCCTCTCGCTGCACCGCGTACCCGCGCGAACCTAAACGCGCGGTGTTCGTTTCACTTTCTTTTTGCGACACAATCGGATCGCTGTTTTGCGTGAAACGATCGAACGAGACAGCTACGCCGCGACGTGGGCTCGCTATGGTGTAGAATACAGTGCCGGACGAAAATGATAGGACGTTTGCCATTTTCGAACGTTTCGCGTAATATAATAAAGTATGCGTACATTTTAGATACCTTATGTATTAGATATCTTCTTAGAGGTGAGCATAATAAGCCTTGAGTTTCTATCTCATGTACGAAACGTGTTGAAGAGAATAATGTTAAAATGTGCTGCTTTTAAACGGACAAAATGATAGGACATTACTAACAAGAAGCAATTTTTTTAAAAAAATATTTTATTGAACGCTGTATTAATATGTAGTGAGGTAACCTTTTTGCTGTATAACATCTAATAAACGCTTTGGAATTGACCTATACAATTTTTTCATACGTTTTTGTTTCAAGAGACTCCAAATTTTAATAATACTGTCTTTTAATTCATCGACATTTTTGTATTGCTTTCCATTCGCATATACACTTCTTGACAAGTCTGCCCAAATATTTTCAATAATATTGAGATCGGGCCAGTGGGTCGGCCAATCCAAAACTGTCACATTTTAGGAACTAAAAAATTTTTCAACTGTTTTTGCAGTGTGTACTGCAGCGTTATCTTTCTGGAAAATATAATCATTGTTATTGGGTTGGCAACTAAGTAATTGTGGACTTAAAATAAGAAGGAAAATTTTATTGCTTAAAAATATAAGTTTATTCAATTAGACAAATCAATTTTGACACTGCCTTTCTTTCAACGCTTCATTTTAATATACTAAATGCTTGCGATGCTTGCTTTTTTCAAAATAATGTTACGAAATATGTCTGAAACTCGCGCCTTATGCTTCCATCTTCAAACTGTAATAAAAATGAAACTAAATAATTAATCGGTGCAATTTTCTTACTAACTTAAAGGTGGAAGTTCAAACAGCAAGAAAACAATATAGATCTGGTGCCTTAATCCTGCCTTTTGGAAATAATACAATGAAATATGTCTAAAATGAGCTTCTTGTCCTTCCAGCTTGAAACAGTAATAACAACGAAACTACATAACTAATCGATACAATTTTCTTACTAAATTGAAGATGAAAAACCAGACAGTAAGAAAACAATATAACTTAATTAGTTTGAACACGTTGATAAAACAAAAGAATGTGCTAAGATCATTTATCAACAAAATCCGCGATCACTTAATTGCCAACTCAATATATACGCGTGCTTGCTTAACTGATCTTTTATTATGTCTATATACTTCTGACTGTTTATACTGCTCGATAAAATGTTGATATCAGTTCCTCCACGATAGTCAATACCGGCCCATATCATGATACTACCTCCGCCCATTAGTCGACGGCTTAAAAATTGTTCTTCTTTTCCTTAGGTCATGAAAATAGTAACACCAGCCATCAGGACCGTTCAAATATTCAATATTATATTGAATTTTGAACATTGAATATTAAATATTGAATAGTGAATATTGAACATTGAATATTGAATTTTGAATATTGTGCAGTGAATATTGAATAGTGAATATTGAATTTTGAATATTAATTATTGAATAGTGAATATTGAATGTTAAATATTGAGTAGTTAATATTGAACATTGAATATTGAACATTGAATATTGAACATTGAATAT
>NW_027581372.1:0-4368 GCF_028453695.1 Augochlora pura
CGCGATGATATTTCAAAGGCTGCCACCGCACATCGATTCCTCGTTTTTCCTTCGTCGCGCGGCGATAAATTATCGTCCGCGCGATAAAATTCATTTCTCAAACGCCACGTTTCAGGAAAGACGCGCGCCTCGCCGCACTTCGGAGAAACATTTTTCCCACACGTCGCGTGCACGCGATGAAAAGAATCGCTCTCTCTCGACCGTCCTAGAATCCCGGACACTGTGCTCGAATCACGGCGGATCTAGTTTCATAACATTTCGCCGTTACCTTTTTTTCCGCGAATCCGGCGCGTTTCCGCCGTTAAACCATGTTAATTGACGCTTTAGACGGGCGGCCAGATTTTCGCGAGTGCTCGTTAATTCGAACGCTAATTGAAACGGTGTAAGCGTGATTTTAATGCAGCTTGAGCTTCGTACAAATCACATTTATTTTGTATTTTTATTGTTGGTTAGAGGAGTTATAAATGCATAGATATTTGCTATTTATATGTGAATGAAGAGAAAGGATGAAATTAATTATTTTACTTGGATGCGCATTGCAGTTGAGTGAAAATTATATTATTATTGATGTACTTTTTCAGCTTTGTTTTAAAAAAGAAAAAGAGAACTTGGGCTTAAATATTTCTATTTTTTACTATGATATTTAGCAGGAAGAAGGTGTGAAAAAGTAATTATAAATATAAGTGTTGAAGTTGTAATTTTCGTGTTAACATAACCTTGACTATTTCGAGAAGCGTTGCTCGTCGGCGCCGCGAAAATTCTAACAATTTTAATAATTCTAACAATATTAACAATTTTAACAATTCTAATAATTTTAACAATTTTAACAATTCTAACAATTCCACCAGCGAGCCAGCAATGCTCAAAGCGTGAAGAAAAGATCGCGATCGAGGAAAGTAATCTAAATTCTGCATCGTTCCCTCGAGCCGCGAGATTTCCCGTCACGTTTCGTTTATCCGTCTCGATCGCCGGCCGATTTTCACGGGCGGAAAGCAATTTGCGTGTTACATTGGATCCATCGCGCGACGATCAATTGTCGCTCGCGATTCTAATAAAGCGTGACGCGACGATATTCGATCCATTACGCGCGGACCCCGGGATCAATCGGCGAAAGGTATCTCACGGAGAAAGTTCGATTCGGCTCGGTTTTCTTGAGTCCCCTGTAGCCCGGGAGCTCGATATTTAGCACCTGTTCTATCCCACGAGGGAGAAACGCGCGTGTCTGCGCCGGCAATTTCGCATCTTTCCTCGGACTGATTGCGGTTTCTTCGCTTCGTTTTTATTCAATTCGCCGAGTTACGATGATGAAATATCGAATTGATGAAATATATACGTCTTTTACGAAATTAGGATACTTGTGGGAAAATTAATAAGTTTTAGAAAGGTGTAATAATTTTTAGCGGATAAATTAATAAATTTTAGAAAGGTGTAATAATTTTTAGCGGATAAATTAATAAATTTTAGCAATTTTAAGAAATTTGTAAAATTGCTTAACAATCACGAGACAGTTCGACATAATTAACGACGATGCATTAGTTATAATGTATTAAGATTGTTAATGGAAGAATAAAGTTCCTCTTGCAATTAAAGCAGACGATACTTGTCTGCGGTTCTAACCTCCAAAAATAAAACTGTACGTTTAAAATTCGCCGAAAAATTTATTTATAAAAATAATTCGTTCTGAGGCAAAGCATTACAGATAGAGACAGACAAGCATTTCTTTAAACAATTTTTGAGGTATATTAAATACACTCGCCTATTATTTATCTGCTACTTTCAGCAATTTCCCCAAAAAGTAACTAAATATACGTCGTCGCTACGCAAAAACGGCGTCAAAAACTGAACCTTCAACATCTCACAAAATCATCACAATTTCGTCATATCAAGTCTTTCTAAAAGACGATCGTCACCGGCTCGACTCACCTTGTTTTCTCGACTGTCATGCTACCATAATTCCTCGCGATGCCGAACGGTTGTTCGTAGCGGTTAAATAACAACAAGTCCCGCGATAACTGGGATCCCGGTGGATAGAACTAAAACCGATTATCGAGAGGCGATACAGAACCGATAAGAAGGCACGCTATCGAGCCGCTCGACGATTTTATCTTCGATCACTCACGGACGACACTTCCAATTCAGTTTACGATCGCGACGCATGTACGGAGCGTCGGCGATTGGCTATTTTTCCAGATAATGGTATTAATTGGATCGCGCGGATGAGTAATGCCGCAGACGCGAACGAACGAAGAGAGGATGAAGAAGTGACGAGGAAAGGATGAAGAAGTGACGAGGGAAGGATGAAGAACTGACAAGGAAAGGATGAAGAACTGACGAAGAGGCGATGAAGAAAAGACAAAGAGGCGATGAAGAACTGATAAGGAAAGGATGACGAACTGACAAAGAGGCGATGAAGAACTGACAAAGAGGCGATGAAGAACTGACAAAGAGGCGATGAAGAACTGACAAAGAAGCAATGAAGAAAAGTCAAAGAAGCGATGAAGAAAAGTCAAAGAGGCGATGAAGAACTGACAAAGAAATGACAAAAAACCGATGAAGAACTGACAAAGAACCGACGAAGAAGCGGCGAGGAAACGCGGCGCCGAGTGGAAACGGATAATCGTCGCGTTTATTGGACGCGAAACGAGATCGAGCAATCGACTGCGAGCGACGGAACGGTGCATCGATCCTCGGGCGAGCGCAGAGGTCGCACCACCCACGGCGACGCCGAAGAAGCGAACTTATCGTTTATTCGGGCCGGTGATAAGTGACGCGCGATGCATGCGACGTCACCGATAAAAATCGTCGATCCGGAACCGTGGGGGCCAATTCGGAAGACCATTTCCAACGTTTCTATGTCCCTTTTTTTTTCTATTTCATTCGGAGTTATCGATCGATAACTTCGATAAACGGATATTGCTAGTCGAGAGCGCGCTTCGAATAGAGCAGAGAGGTTTCTCAGTATTTGAAAACGAGGCCGATTGTTATGTCTTCCGGTCCGATTGCGAATTGTCTTCCACCGAAATGGCGGACGTGCGCGAACGACGCGAAGCATGTACCGTCGACGAAGTATGTTTTTGGGACGAAGTTTAACCCCTTGGCGTACTTTAACCTCTTGCACTGCGACTCCTTTTACGTTGCATTGATTAGCGTTTATTTGTTTCTAATATTTTCCTTAATACTAAGTAAAGGAAGTAAATACATTTACTTTGATGACAAGAGAATTCAATTTTATTGCGATTTAGAAGAAATTAATAATATTCAGATTTAGTGAATTGTTTATGGAATCTTTATCACGAGTCTGATTCGTTATTATAGTGCAAGGCGTAATGGAAATTTCTAATAATAAATTGTTAGGTATGAATGTTCCTTTAAATATCAGTTCCTTTAAATAGGAATCAAATTTTATTCTCCTGCCATCAATATTTAAACATTAAAGTTTAAGGTTGCAACAAATATAAAATTTCTTTTTCTTCTAAGATATTAGTGTGATCGAAAAAATTCTAATTGTAAAGAAAATGGTACAGCGAGAGTTTAATCGAGAAATGTAATATCAGGTCACATCGAGTTGCAAATATCGAACCTGAGAAAGTTGCCGCGATATTTAAAATTCATAGACGAATTGTATTATTGCAGCGAGGTGTTCGAGTCGTTCGTTTTAAATTCATCGCGTGCATTTTTCAATTTCAAGCTGCGATGCGCGGAACAGCATTGCTATTATAATGTTTTGTATTGTAAATATAATTACGTGAAATCGAATCCCACCCTAGGCTCCGATAATTAATTTACGAAGCGGCTCGCGTGCGAGCCGGCAAACACGAGATCGTCGAGCCGAAAATAACGTTGGCGGGAATGATATTGCAATTAGGGCTTACGAGGGAAATTGTAATTAGTGATTACGGATGAAATTGTATCTAAGGACACGAATAAAATTGCAATTAGCTGTTGCGAATAAAATTGCAGGTAGATATTACGAACAAAATTGCAGGTAGATAATACGAATAAAATTCCAGGTAGATAATACGAATAAAATTGCAGCTAACTATTATTAATAAAATTGTAATTAACTATTACGAATAAAATTGCAGGTAGATATTACGAATAAAATTGCAGCTGGCTGTTATTAATAAAATTTCAGTTATCTATTACAAATAAAATTGCAATTAAATATCACAAATAAAAACTGTGCTTAACCATCACAAATAATATTAAACCTAAAAATACGAACGAATTGGTAATTATTCGTTGCGAATCAAATTTTAAACAAGTACAAAAACGAGATAAAAATTAGAAATTATGAATGAAAATAGGTGCGAGTTTGCTTCGGAGGTGCAACGCGGCCGAGGAAGATTCGTCTATCTTTAAACCGCC
>NW_027581373.1:0-4367 GCF_028453695.1 Augochlora pura
TAATTCGCTGTCGCGCCCACTTTTATTCGCGATCGAACGAGTCACGGTTGTTGCACGCCGCATCGAAAGGAGCAGCGTAGGGAACCCGTGACGATGCTTCACGGCGTATCGATCCGCGAAAACAATGGGCTTCCAATTTGCGCGGAAAGAACGGAAAAAACGTTCCCAAAGAATTCTATTATCGTTTTACGACCGATCGAGCCGGCCAATCATCACCGCGGAAATTGGATCGCCCCCGTTCCTTTTTAGGCGACAAAAACTTCTCCGCCGTTTTCTTATCGCCGGATTACCCTATAAAAGTTCCGAACAACCGGCGCTGCCAAACCTCGATCCGATGGCCGACGATTTCGTCCCCGTGCTTCCCTCCACCCCCTTCCGTCAAACTTCGAATTTCAACATTCAATCAAGTGCGCAATTCATTAACAAATTCCCCGTGAACAGCGCGCGCGCGCGCACGTTCAACCCGTCCCCGCGCGCGCAGCAGCCAAAGGTGGAAACATATTTTCCCAAAACGTTACGTTTCAATAAACTGCAAAAATAACGCTCGATATTGCACCGTTGTATCTTGACAATATGGCGACTAACGATGAACGCTGGGAACGTTGTTGCGAAGCAGACGGGTTAAATAACAAATTAGGAATGAATTCGTGACGGGTGCTTAATGAGTAAGTAATGTGTACGAAATAAATTTTTAATAAGTGAATAATATACACGAAATAAATTCTTAAGTAAGTAATATATACGAAATAAACACCGAATTTTAATGTAATAATTACATAATAAATTTGTAATAAATACGTAGCAAATAATGACTAAATACGTAACAAATACTTACCAAATAACTGACAAATAATTAAATCTACAGTCCGCGAATATTCCAAAAAATTCACTATCATTATCCGTAATAAATACATACCAAATAATGAATATATCAATATGTAATAAATACTTACCAAATAACTAACAAATAATGAAATCCACAGTCCGCGAATATTCCAAAAAATTCTCGATCATTTTTCCGCAAACGCAGGTGAGAAATTAGCGGCGGTGTTTGCCGGAGAATAATCGGTTTCGTGAAAAGGAAAGGGTTACGATGGGTGCGAGGGTTATTGATTAGAACAATCGAAGAGAATTCTTGCCGCGCGGTGACGCGACATTCGAGGGAAAAGCGGAAAGAACGACGGCCAGAGAAAAGGTAGAAAGGGCCGGCGGAGTGGTAGGGGGCGACGACAGACTTCTGGTAGGGAGGGTGGACCGACAGCCGGGAAAAGATGGCGTAAAAATGGAGGGTGAAAAATAGGAGTGGTATGGGGTATCTCCCGGTTGTGTCCCCACCCCCGACAAACCGAGCCGACACTCCTTTTCGGGGCCGTTATCCAGCGGGAATACGGCTGTCGGCCGATCTCCGCGAAATTCCGCGTCCCCGGGGCGTCCCGGCAACTTTTTAAGACACTGTTCCATTAGCGCCGCAAAAAGGGACGCTGCCGGTTATTTATCCGCGCGATTTACAAATGGAAATCGCCTCCGACGAGCCGCGTGACCGACCATCGGCGTGCTGAAAAATTAATTCGGCCCTGCACCCTTCGGAACACCTCCCGAGACATTTGATCGTTTTAATCTCAACCTGCGACATTTCTGCAAATTGATATTTTTAGGTAATTATTCAAAGTGTATATTGTCGCAAGGAATATTAATTACCGGTGACAAGTATATCGGAGAAACTATATTTAATTATAAGACTGTGATAATCGTCGAAATTCTTTAATAAAGGAATTTTATAGGGTTGAATTCGTTCTTGGATTAATTAGAGATATTTAATACATTTTAAATCTAGAAAAAATTTTAAAAAAATAGAGATAAGCTTAGAGGCGATGTTTCGAAGATTTCTGACTGGATTAAGATCGAATTTCGTCCAAGTTTCGCTAGGAGAACGTCGACGCTCGTCGCGATAACGCCCGGTATCGTCGCAACGGGACAATGAAGGCGATAGATAGCAAGATGGTCGGCTAGAAAAGCGGAAGATCTAATTTTACAAAATATTCTCACATTCCGAATAATTCAAGGTCTCGTTTCGGCCGGGGATCCGGGCGCGAGGGGGGGGGGGGGGGGGGCAAGGTGTGGGTAGGGGTGCGGCCGCGGCGACGAGTTAAAACAAACATTTTTGCGCGTGCGAGGCTCGGCCATAAAGCTCTGCCCGGCCAAATGCATTGGCCGGCGGTTGCATAACACTCTAGAATAGCATCGGAAAATGGTGGACCTTCTCTCTCGCGGCTAGCTTTTTCTTTTTCGGTCTACGCGGGGCCGTTTTACGTCTCAATACCGGGAAACCGGCCCCCCCCCCCTCCTCCTCCTCCGCCGCGCCGCCGCGCCGTTACCCAAGGAACCGCAACATCCGTGAACTTTCGTGGCAGGCGAAACACTATTCTTTGCGCGGATTAAATATAAAACGCCGACGACTGCATCCACGACGCCCTGCTATTCGCAAAAATTGCATGAACGAATTGCTATGCTCGAGACTCCGAGGATTGAATAATCAATTTGTTGGCGCAGTCTATGCAGCGGAGAATCAAGTTCAACCTTTCGTTTCACTGTAATTTGTCCAGTTGTATTTTCTCTCAATTTACGCGCTTTCATTTTATTTCGTTCGCGTGCTTCTATTTCCGAGTCGTTTTTATTTTATTTCCATTAACGCGCTCTCGTCTGATTTTAATTCGTGCGTCTTCGTATTATTTTAACCGATCTAGTTTTATTTTATCATAATCGATGTATTCTCGATTTATTCTAGCTTATTATTTTATTTATATATCTTCTACCGAGTTTTATACTGATCTATTTTTACTGAGTTTTATACTTATTTAGTTTGACTGAGTTTTATACTTATCCAGTTTTATTTAATTCAGTTTACGCAGTATTATTTTATTTCAACTCGCGCGTCTTCGTTTCGCGGGAACAATTAAATGCGAGGTTAGCGGCCGTGGCAGCAACCCTTTAATTTCTCAATAACGAAGAAGCAGTTGAAGAAGTTGAAGTGATACAACTTTAGCCGGATGCGTGCAGGGACTATTAAAATTAACTCTGACCCTGAATCAATTTTCGTACAATGTTTTACAGGTACTATATACCGCTGAGGAATTTACGGAACGTGTATCACGGCAGTAATAAAAGCATTATTTTTGCATCTTGAATTTTTCGTCGCACAAATATTCTCTCCGATCGCCGGGAAAAATCACGATTAAAAATATACATTAAAAACTGTTGGCACCGCATATTTTTTTAAACGATCGAGACGGTCGCAAGCGAGCGCGTCTAATTTCGCAGAAGCAGGCGGTGTTCGCGAAGGCGAGAGAACTATTCGCGTCGTAAATCCGCAAAAATTGGCAGTTCTTCGAAAAGATTCCGCCGCGGCGATTCCGATCTGCGATCGCGTGTTGCGCAACTGGGACCGGCTCGAAAATAGCTCGCAAAATGTCGGGTATTTTTTGGAGGGCTCTAGAGAGGCTATCGGAGCCGCTGCTTTAGCCAAACGACGATGTCTCGTTGCGAAACGCCGCTTCACGCTCTGAACTCGCGCGCTCAAAAATCACGAACTCGTCGAGGAAAAATAAACCACGAGAGAACAAAAGACAGAGAGAGTAAGAGAGAGATATAACAAGAGAGAAAGAGAGAGAGGGAGGGAGAGAGAGAAATAAATAGAGTGACAGAACAAAATAGAGAGAAAAAGAAAGAGATATGCCGAAGGAATCGAAACCGAAGAAATGGAAGAAAAGGAAGGGTTGTAGAATCGGACTGAAAAAGAAGAGGCAGATTCTACTGTCAGGCGCTTCCGCGACAGGGTCGGTCAATTAAAATTATTTATTAAAAGGCGCCCCGGTTCGAGAGTAAACAGACCGGGGGACACTGAGAGGCGCGATCCGATTAAAATCTAATTTTTCACGGATACTCTCTTAATTAAAACATTAAATTGATTGCGGCGTGAGGACGGCGTCCCGTTCCGTGGGTAGGGGGCACCGTCTTTCCGGGGCCGTGCGGAGGGGCGGGGGAAAAAGACAGAAAGATGGGGTTCGCGGCGGGGGTGTCCGCGTGAAAATAAATGAAAATGAAATCAATTATAAAACTGTTTGAGGAGACTCCGTCGAGCAGCGAGCGCCGCGCGGCCCCGATGGATGGCTGGATGGATGGATGGGCCGCGGCGACGGTCGATCTTGAATTTTCTTAATTAAAAATCTACAGACTTTGCTTTCAATTAAAAACCGAAATACTGGCGGCCGGGCTCCGCGCGGTGTCTTGCCGATCGAACTGATCGTGCGAGCCCTTGCCGCCACCCGGGAAATTGCTAATTTAAAATAATAGTGGCAAGACGGTGGAAA
>NW_027581374.1:0-9993 GCF_028453695.1 Augochlora pura
CTCTGCGTTCGTTGTACTGTATTCGATCGACATATTTGCTATATTTTAAGTACGTGTATTTAGCTTATATTTCGCATATATCTTGCATATATCGATCAACATATTTGCAATATTTTACATACGCATATTTAGCTTATATCTTGCATATATCTTGAAAATATTTTACATATATTTTATATATTATATATCTTGCATATATCTTGAATATATTTGATATATTATATATCTTGCATATATCTTGAATATATTTTACATATATTTTATATATTATATATCTTACAATGTATCTTACATGTATCTTGCAGATATTTCGTATAATTCGACACGTAACATCCGATCGAACATCCGCAGTTTAACAATAACCACGAAACATCGAGTGCCTCCTTCGTTCAAGCGTCGCCGCGAAACACAATGTTGCGGAGCACGGCGTACACCACCGGGGGGAGAGAAATTTTCGCGGTAGTTAAAAGTTCGCGCGGCGGAGGAGGCACGAAAAACGGTGGCAAGAAGCAGCGGAGTTTAACTTTCCGCCATCGAGGTCTGATCAGCGGCGTGGCTAAGTTCGAACTTCAACGAAATCCATCGAACGCGAGCCAGGCGTTCCCTTTTCGGCGTCTCGCCGGATTCGTTGACTCGCGACATCTAATTTATTCATCGTCGACCAGAGATTAACACTTCACCCACCGATCGTTCAATTGTTATGCTATTATGTTGTATTACTTGTATCTGCTTTCGTTTATAGAGGTAATAAATGAAACTTTGTAAAAGTGGTTTCTGTATTACTCGACTTCTGTTATTATAGAGTAATTGAATTTATTAATATTTTTGTATTTTAGCTTTTATATTAGTATTATATAATGTTTATTTCGTCTATTTTAATCATCTTATTTTTCTTTTCTTTTTGCGGTCATGGCGAAAGGTATTTAATGCTTAGGAAATGGTATAATAATATTAGAGCTCCGTGTTAAATTCTAGTTCCTATTTTTATTCAATTTATTTTATTCATTGAGAAAGGTAATTAATATTTTAAGAATTACTAGCATTGAAAGTAGCATTGCATCTAATATTTAAGAAATAATATAATATTATTGGAGCTCACAGTAGCTCAATATTAAATTTTAATGTCTATTCTTATTCAATATATTTTATTAATTGCGAAAGGTATTTAATATTTTAAAAATTACTAATATTAACATTAGCATTACATGTAATATTTAACAAATGATATAATAGCATTGGAGCTCACCATAGCTCAATATTAAATTCAAGATCCTTTTCTTGTTCGATCCATTCTATTAATTAAAAAAGATATTTAATATTCGCAGAATTATTAAAATCAACGCTAGCATTAAACGATACTTATTTCGCCCACTTTATACCAATATTAAAATCCGATTTATAGTTTACCGATCGTTGAGCGTCGTGGTCGAAAAGCCGATTTCTACGCTGTCGTTCGGCAAACTGTTAACTCCTTGAAACCGACACGCTTGTCGCAACGTTTGATGTATCGCCGCGGCGACGTCGCCCGTTGATATTTTATGTATGAACCCCCTTCGCAACCCGCGTCGAAGAGTCCCGGAAAAAAATCGTGGACGCGTGCCTGATAATATTTAAATTCGCGACGAACCATTTAGGAGTCGAACCGCGCGCATGCGCGGCACACGCCTCGATTCCGAACGCGGTCCCATAACTCGCGCGCGCGCGCCCTGGCGGAGCGTTCGTTCCCGACAATTTCGTGTTCACGCTTGAATTACATGTTATCGATTTTATGTAACGACCGCGCACGGCGAATTGTCGATAAAGTGTGCGAGGCCGGTTCCGCTTCGCCCGAGACTCGATTTAACTGTTACAAATTCGTTCGCGCGCGCGCGCGCGCACTTGTGTATAGTATACGCGGCGCGCACACGACCTCTCGACCCCGGCACCTTACACACAGTTCCAGACGTACGGCGGGCATTATCGTTCTGCCGTGCCTCCTTTAACGGGGAAGGTGTAGTCAATGGAACGGGTTAATGGGATCGGTGGGCTGCCGATCACCCCCCTCCCCCCTCACCCCCGGGGAAGAGAAAGTTTCGCCATGTGTAAAAACGTTCGCCGAGCGGGGGTGGGCCGCATGCATTATGCAAAAGAAAGAGCGCCAGGAATTCGTAAATGAAGCACCGTCGGATACCTCGGCGATACGGTTCGATGCGAAATTAACGCGGCAGCGACGCTTGGTTGTTAAAGTTGCGGAAATTTGGTTGAAAAGAGGGCGAATGGTGTTGTTAATAAGTGGAAAATTATGACCAGAATTTTATAAGTCGATCGTTAATATTTTTATGGAGTTGGTCGAAAATTGGTTGAAAACAAGGCAGATTTCGCGGTCAATGTTTATAAATCAAAGACTGCAATTTTATAAGTCACTCGTTAACACTCTTCTAGAGTTGATTGAAAATTGTTCGAAAAAAACGGCAAATGTCGCGATTAATAGATACAAATAAAAAACTGCAATTTTATCAACCATTAACATTCTTACAGAGTTACTAACTTGGAGATTTATTTTAAATATTTTATATTTCAATCCTAACACGATTTTAATATATAGACATTGCTTACAAAAATTAATACTGAATTTATTTATATTATAAATATAAACTTTCTATTCATAGAAGATCTCAAGTAGAAAACTTAATTAAATAAAAGACAGATTAAAAACACTAAGAGAGCTTACAGACATGAACTAATAAAATACTGTTCAACATAACCTAAAAACAGCAGCATCTAGTGTTTTAAATGAACATAAAAGATTGATAAAAATCATAATTTCAGATAGAATCGTAGTCTTCGGCGGAGACGTTCGTGGCCGTTGCACAAACGGAAGACAATATTTAACAAAGAGGTCCACGTTCTTACTGCCGCGCGCTGTCTTTCTCAAGCATTTCATTCCTTATATTGGCGCCATTTTCTCCAACGTTCGTTGCTGTTAAGAATTTCCTGGCCCGTCCGTAAGACCCGTTGAAATCCTCGTTTTTCCTCGGAACGTCTTCTTCGTTCTACCATTGTTCTACCATTGTTGCAGCGCGCGGGACCGCGGTGTTTGTGAAATTCCAGTAGTAACAGATTGCATTGGTCGGTCAAGGGGTCTTGGGGACGGTAGAATCTCTCGATAGGAACGTGTGGATTATATCTCGGCCGTAATTTTCAATCTTGACGTCGACTGTACGTTCTCTTTTCTTAAACACCGCGATTTCCTCTTTGGCGCTTTCCTTGCGCGAACAATAATAATTACGCGAAATTGCGTTTTGTTTAATATCGATGGTCGATGCGTTATTTTATTTAGTATATATTTCTGAAAATTTTTATTGTATTTTTTCAAAGTGATTAAGAATTTTTACTTTTATTATTGCTAGCGTGTCTGAAGTATAGATATTAAAATACAGATGAAAAGATGAAGATATTGATATTAAAAATATAGATATAAAGATATAGATATTAAAAATATACATATAAAAATATAGATATTAAATATTTATTTCTGAATTTATAATGTCCATATTAATTTCTATATCTATGATATAGATACTCATTTCTGTATTTCTAATATAAATGTTAATTCCATAGTATAATATAAATGATTAATTTCATAATATCGAAATTAATTTATTGAAATGTAAATTTATTTACCAATCTATTAAAACTGAAATCTACCGATTAATTCATTAAAATTGAAATCTATTTATCAATCTATTAAAATTAAAATTTATGTACTGACCTAGTAAAGTTTAAATTTCTAATATAAATTGCCCCTTAATTTACTAATTCCTAACATATATCAATCTTATCAAATCCATAAAACAATCGTAAAAATTGATAAAACACCGACAATGTTCCATCCATGATAACAAAACTGCATCCGGATCGAAAATATCATCGGAATTCTCGAGCTAGAATAAAACGAATATTTTTCTCGCATAGTGAGACAGGAAAGTCCGGGAGAACTTGAAAGCGGCAATAATTTCCAGGCACCGTGAAAGTTTCAACGGCATGAATTATAATTATGGCCACCGCCCGAATACGGCGCAGGTGAAGATGCAGCACCTGCATCCGGATGACAAGAGTTTGCCGGCGGTACGCCGAAGAGCGTTGTCGCGCTTCGAACGTTTTAGCGTTGGCACGGGCGACCACGTGCCGTATTATATATTCGATGGTAAAATTTGTTTAGCCTACACTTGGGGAATACCGGTGACACATGGCCGGGCGATCGCGGCAACGGCGAACCTTCGCGGCGTTCTCGTCTCGTGTCCGGGGGAACTTGCAGGTGTTTATTAAATTACCCGCGCGACGTTCACGATTCCCATAAATTCCGCGACGGGACGCCGGGAGTTTCTTTTCACCGTCCCGGGAACAAGAAACTATGTATGCTCCGGCATTGATTTAGCGTGGTGACGTCACCATTGTTGCCGAAACGATACCGTGCACCGGGGTTGAGAAAAAAAAAGTGACCCGATTAATTAACTCTGCAAAGTGAACTGGTTAATTTGGAAACGTAATTTAATTAATACTGCTCTTTGTGTCAGAGGATTCTGTTCACATATGCGACTAATAAATTATTGTTAATTCAATACGGGATTCGTATGTTTCCTATTTTTTATTGAATTCTCACTTAAGTTAATTCAGTAACTGTGATATATGATTTCGTTAACTTTAAAGGAAATATCGGGAACCAGTTATTTCAACTATTTTGGTAATTTTAATATTAATATTAATTTTTATTTAATTTCACAATGTTAATTTTAATTTGATTTCACAATATTAATTTTAATTTAATTTCACAATATTAATTTTAATTTAATGCAATAATACCAATTTGAATATTAACGTTAATTTTCATGTAATTTGATAATAATGATTTTAATATCAATACTTTTAATATTAACAATCTCGTCAGTGAAAATATTGAATTAGTTCAGTTTCATTAAAGCATCGAATGATTGAAATGATTTACTTTCAAATAAAAAGTGCAAACAACGTTACACTGTTGCCGAATCAGAAATCTGCACACAAACGCAGCGTAAGTTGCTATACTCGTGCAAGCCTCGTAAATCACGCTACGATCCATAAAAACGTCTACGTCGATTGAATATTATACCGTTCGATCAGGAGTGATTAAATACCGCTGTGGTATTATTTTACGTGAAATCTGTTCCGCGTTTATCCAACGTAACAAACAGATGTACACAAGGTTCTGCATTATGTGTGTAATTAGTCCATATTTAACTAATATTGATGGCTGCATCAGTACTAATAGATACTAAATAGAAATTGTCGTTAATACATATATCGTGATATTGCGTCGGGTTGTTTATTGTACTTAATTAAACAAATTTCTGATGTCTAGGTACCGAAAAGAATTTTTTGGTAAATGCATATATTCGATGCGTTATAGAAATATATAATTAAAATTTTAATATTACTGATTATATTACTAATAATATTACTATTATAACTACTATTATAACTACTATATAATATTACTATTATAACTACTATATAATATTACTATTATAATTACTATACAATATTACTTTTATAATTACTATACAATATTACTATTATAATTACTATATAACATAACTATTACAATTATTGTATAATATTGCAGCATTTAGTTTATGCATTTGTAATGCACTATGCACTTACAATATTATACTAAAATATCATAAACGCATAGAAGAGTTTTTATATTAACCCTCTATTGACATAACTTGACATAATCTTGACATTATCTTGACATGAATTTAATTCATAATATTACAGTATAATTATGTCTGCCATAATCTTTAATTATAATTTACAATGTATTATCTATAATATAATATTATTCCATCATGCAATAAATGCATAAAGTCCGCCATTAAGGTGGAACTCAGCCACTCCATTATGTTAACAGAGGTTTCATGCAAAAACATTTCAGAGTAATCAGTATTTCATGAGTTGTCCCAGCAATATGTCTCTGTCTCGGGGATCTTAATAAAATTCTAATGCACCGTCGACCGAAGGAGAACGCAAGAAACGAATAATGCTGTTCCCGAGCTGTTTCTTTTGGTCCCGCGGGACCAAATGGCGAGGAAACCAATCCTAACCACATGGCCAACTAAAGCTGTCTTTTCCATTCAATTTATATAATATTTTATTCACTCGCACGACTGTTAATATTCCTTACAAATAGAAAAATAATTCGTAATCCACTTCCTAATAAAAATAACTTTTATTTGTGCACGTTAGTAGAATTTTTTAGTCGTGTTTAGCTATTGCAATTATAGCTTGACATAACCTCGAAAAATCGTCATCAGGCTTCGCTTCCATTGGGCTGCGAATTGTTTCATACAATAAATTTATATCTTATATATTAAAATTATGTTCTAAAATTGTATTTTAAAATTGTATTTTAAAATTGTATTCTAAAATTATATTCTAAAATAGTATTTTGAAATTATATTCTACAATAGTATTTTAAAATTATATTCTAAAATTATATTGTAAAATTCTAAAAATGACTGCAGCACCAAGGAGTTATATTAAAGTTATGTTATTATGTTATGTCAAGGTTTAGTGCGTCAATTTCACGCCAATTTATTTACATAAAATACCGTAAATATTTTGTCCAAATATTATCGAAAGTCAGAGCTTTCAACAAATCGAACACATGTGATTTTCGAGCAGTTGTCGAAAGGAGCCGCTCCAGCCAGCTCCCAGTGTTAACGAAACACTTCGGTTATTCAAATGAGTCCGTTCCGTCGACGACGGATCGCCTCGGGTCGGTAGAACGACGGGGATTTCGTTTGTCTTATTATAAAGTAAGGGAAAAAAGGATTTGCATTTCGTTTAACTTCCGTCTTTATCGTTCGCCGAGGGAAATAAAAAAAAGAGATTGTTAACGAGAAAAGTACAAGCGGGCGGGTCTCCGACTGGAAAATTAATTAGTGTCGACTGCGCAGTTGGACGAGTTGAAATTACACCGGATTTTTGCGTGGGTGCCGCCCTCGAATCTCATTTTTTTTTACCTTTCACTTCCGCCCGATTGTACGAACTTGCGTGATCCCGTGTGGCGTGGATTCTTTCTAATAACAACTCCGCTGGATGCGTTTACGGTCTCGTCATAGCCTGCGCGATGAAATCAAATGGTTTTCATTTCGCGGAATTAGAAATATTATAATTTAACCGCGGAATTTTACGAGAAATGAAAATTGACGGTATAAATTGCATTTTACTGAGTTTAAAAAAAGGGCAATAGCATTATTGAATTTTTAAAAAATTTATATTATTTATTGATACTATGTTGCAAATATTATTACAATATTTAATTTATTATTATTCTTTGAAAGTGCAACGTATCAAAGCTAGTGATTTAAAAATCCGTGTGGAATAATAACTAAATAATTCAGTCAACGTAACCAGCGAGCGATTTTTAATCAGAAGAATGATTGTTTACACGCCGATATTAATCTCGAGCGCGTCGAAACAAACGATCCCCTCTCAGACGACGTAACACAACAGGAGATGAACGCACGGGGGAGCCCGCGCGCGACATCGATCTCCGTCGATCGGCAAAAAGACTCGACGCCGGACAAACGCTGGCATTAATATTTTTCTTTGTTCGTGCAGAAATGCGTAAAAGCGGGGAGAGCATCGCGTCACGCACGATTTCATATTTTGTCGTTGAGTTATGGGGCAACGTTGACATCGCAGAAAATTAATTTCAATTGCAAAATTCCCCGCGACAGGTGATCGATGACGTTCCGTCACGTGCCCCGTGAAACATTTGTTTAAATAATATAAATAAGCTGGTAATTAATCGTTACAGAGATCGCCTAACAGAGATAGACCAAAAATTGAACGATCCTAACGCAGCGTTAGCAATTCGCAAAATGGCAGCGAAAAAATATTTCTCGTCGATACGTTCAACAATTGTACAATTGTTTGCACAACGCGTGGCGTAGAATCCCGCGTTAATATCGCGATTGGTTCTTTCGGGGTGCCGTGTTTTCCGTTCGCGTCGTTTTTCCAGCGGCGGCGACGACGTCCGGTTAATATAATTGTATAATGTATAAACAATTGCTATTGGAGCTGCGGTATGTGTCGTCGGCAAATATTTGCGACGGTTCGACCGGGCGGGGGGGGGGGGGGGGCTGCGGCTCGCCGGCCCGTATCAATACGAAAATATTTGCGCATTAGTTTGATCAAAACGGAGTGCAGAAAAAATGGCGGACCGACGATATTTCAAAGCGGCGCGAAAAAAACGGGGAGGAAGCGCGCGCGCGCGCGACGCGGAAATACCCGTGCTTCGTAGCGGGCAACGAATCGGCCGGGGTAAAATAAATATCCGGAGGCGGGGAAAGAACAAAAATAGGAGATCCCCCCCCCGTAGCCCTGCGAATAGACCTTCTGGCCCGGACACGCTATATCCGGCCGTGGATTCTTCTATTGCCGATACTTTCGCCGGAATTTTGCAACTAAAACCTTGCCAGGCATTGTCTGACGATTCTTCTTCGCTGAACAGCTGCGTTGGAGAAGAAATTCTACGTTTCGAGGAAATATTTCGGGAACGATCGAGGTTATGTTCAGGTGAATTTCTGCTTTTGTGATCTTTTATGGTGGAATATTCTTGGTTATTCAGGGTGACACGCGTTTTATTCAAACTCGTTTTCTCTAGCAGCTGGTTTGACTTATTGAAAGGCACTCTTATTTTTATATATTATTTTTTATTTTTAATAAATTCAATACGGTGCAAGAGTATTTTTACATTGTTTTAATGTATTTGTTCCTTTGTTTTTGATCGACTTTCTGCAGCTAGGTTATTCGATGTTTGTGTTGGATTTAATAAAGGATTTATGTCTACGTTAAAAATGGAAGAATTATGAAGCGTTTTATAACACTTTTTTCGTATATTTTTATTGCGATAATTGCAAGCGTAGATATTATTATAAGCTGTGTCTATAGAATTTATTCTTGCATTAAAATTGAATTTTTTGGTTTTGATTACACTCGCGTTATTTTCAGCTGGTAAAATTGCAAGTGCAGATATTGTAACCTATATTAATAAAATATACTTCCATTAAAATTGAGTTTTTCGATTTTCATAACACCTGCGTTATTCTCAGCTATTGCAACGTTAAGTGCAGATTTATAAGTCGTATCAATAAAATACACTCTCCAATTAACATTGAAATTTTTTATTTTCATAACACTCGCGTTATTTTCAGCTATTAAAATTGCAAGTGCAGATATTACAACCTACACCAATGACATATACTGTTCCATTGAAATAGAATTTTTTTGGCTTTCATAACACTCGCATTATTCTCAACCATTGCAATTGCAAATATATCATTGCAACCGATATCAATGAAATATACGTTTCCATTCAGAATTGAATTTTTCGATTTCCACGCACTCGTCCGCGTCGCTGTCGCGTGAAAAGCAACGGAACCGTGGCGGGCTGAACGTTAACTACAGTAAATGAGATAGAAATTGAATTTCGGGGTCACTCGCTCGCCCTCTAGTTAAGGGTCTTATTTGAGACTCCGCGCCGCGACTGCGTTATTACCGTGATAATTAAACATAATTTTCGCGTGGCTCTGTGACTCGGCGCGCGGCGTCACCGTTTTGTGACACGAGCCGCTAATGAGTTACGTTTGACAGTAAACGACCTTTCACAAAGCGGAGGCCCGCCGTTGAAACAGATCAATACGTGGGAACGCGACCGAAACTTCCGCGCGCCGAACGTCAGACGCCGATTCCGCTCCTATTTACCCGCGGCGACGGGGACCGTTGATTTCTGGAGCGTGTTTCGTTTTGTTGGCGCGCGTCGCGGATTTCAATTTTGGCGAACAGTCGAACGGGAACGCGAACGTTTTTTTTTCCCCCCCACCTTTCTGTATTACGCCGTCGTCGCCGATGGGACAGAATTTACGATCGCCGCCGCGCTGATCTTTACGCGAATCCCGGAGATTT
>NW_027581375.1:0-4364 GCF_028453695.1 Augochlora pura
GCAGATGATTTTTATTTTGCTTGCAATGGTTTTAATATTCTCGGAATTGTTTACTGATCAGAGATAAATTCCAATTTACGCGAAGTGCCTTTACAATTTCTCTGGATTATTTGTCGAAGCTCTTAAAACCGACTAAGCAAACATCTATGAATCTTAGAGAATTATTTAAGAATTAGCGAAGACTCCCCTAAGATATTATTATACCACCATTGCAATATTTCCGAGATATTAAAGAATCATTCAATAATGTTTTAACAGGTCAGTCTAAAGCACAGAAACATTGAAAAATGATTCAAGTACTAGAAGAGCAACAGCAGCCGATGGAATCTTTTAATGAATTCCGGTATCCGATACAAATTCAAATGATCGACACGTAATCGGTTTTTTCGTCCGCGTTTCTTCCGCGATCGGAAGCGACGGATCGGTCCGTCAAAGTGATATACGGATGCAAAACAACATAAATAAAAATGTCACGTCGGAGTGGCGTCCTCTTCGGCTATTAATAGCAATCAAGATGTCAGAGACGCGGCGTATAATCATCCTTTATACAGTTCAGAACGATTGAACCGCTACCCGCGATAATACGCTTCAACTCCTCGCGTCGTTTAATCCGCGACGCTCGCGAAAATAATTCACCGATTATTTTTATACGCAGCGGCCTTTGATACGATTTTCTACGATGCACCCGTTCCCCCCTCCAATCAGGATGGGTTCCGCGTAGAGCGGGTCTTCGATTCTCGAGTCCGCATCGATTTCCGTCGTTAAAATAAAAATCCGCGCAGGAGATATTCGGTATCGAGGGGGAGGGCGAGCTTGGCGGAGAGTTTATTTATACATTTCGATGGTTCCTCGCGCAAGGGGGTCGTGTTCGAACGGTTATTTATTTCACGGCGATCTAATAATACGAAGAAAAATCGAGGATAGCAGGTGCAAAAAGCTCATACATCACCGGTTCGTTCCTCGAACGATATTCGAGGACCGTGGGGTCCGCTTGCCCGCAAGAGAGAGAGAGAGAGAGTGAAAGAGATAGATAGAGAGAGATAGAGAGAGAGTGGGACAAAGAGATGGGAGAGACGCGTCTCCTCGATTTCCTATGCCTCTCGGCAGAGGACACCGCGGCAACCGCAGAATCGAGTGAACGAAAATGCATCTCAGAGGGGCGTCATTCCCTCAAATCGAAGTTTATTTAGCCCGGGTTTACGGCTCACTCCGGATTCACTTAAGCTCGAATCGCCGCAGGAATCGCGGCGATGTCGTCCCATGCGATTCGGAATTTTGGATCCGTTCCAAGCGACCTTTGAATAGTCTCCGAAGGCGCGGAACGGCGAGGGGGCCACGGGGCTGCCGGGAGGGGGTTAGCGATCGGAGGCCGGCCCACGGAAAAATTTACGACGATGACAATAAACTTCGTCCACCGTGCGGGAGAACAGGATTATAAAAAAAGGAGAGAGAGAGAGAGAGAGAGGAGACAGAGAAGAGACTGGCGAATTGCGTGGCGAGGGCAGCGCACAATTATCCAAGACGATTTTTGGCCACCGAACACTTTCGCTAACAAATTCAACCCCCCCGGCTGCGATCGTTGTTCCTCGCCGGAATAAACTGCCCTCGCTGCCATCGATTTTTCTTCGAGTCCCAAATGGAAATCAGCTAGAAATTATCTCCATGTTGAACACTGCTTTTTGCACTACGTCAGTTTTTTTATTGAGTCGAGAGTAGTCTGCCATTTTTGTGCAATTGTACCCAGTGTGAATTCATAAAATGCAAGAATCGTTGTAATATACTTTCATCCCCTGCTTTATCCTCTATTTAATCTAATTATAATTCTAATTTAATCGAAATTAATATTTCTATGTCATTTTAATAAATTGTTACCTTTATCCAATTTTTATAAAGCTGTATAAACCTCGACACGTATAAACAAGTCTAAAACCACTCAATTCCTTGCATAAAACTTGTCGCGGTCGAAGTAATGTTCATTCGACTTGCTTTCTATAATCTAATTACAGTAAGTGCCTGTTCCACTGCTCCGTTGTATCAAAGGGGTGAGAAACGAGAGGCTATTGTCTCCAAGGAGGTTTTTACGAACGCGTGTAGCCTTGTGCAGTGGAGATGGACGAGCGAAACGGTGATAAAGTAGACGAGCAACAATGCCGTGGCACTCGATTTTCAAACTGGCCGATCCGCTTAATAACGGGCGCGGAGCGGCGACGGCGACGGCGGCGGACCTTCTCCACCCTTCCGGCCAAGGGAGGGGGAGGGGGGGTTGCGAGCAAATATTTCGAAACGCGTGGGCGGTGCATCTGTTGCACGTACATGCGCGGCAATTTGCGATTCCTGCGTGAAAATTAACGACACGCTGCGAGTGACCCTCGAGTTTCCGCACTGCGGGGCTGAACGGGGGGGTGGGAAGCGCGCGAGGGGGGGCTGCGCGGGATAATTAACACTGCGGTGCTCCCGGGAAATTTGAAACTTCCTCCAGGATCTCGAAAATTCGAGAGCCGACTGACGGAACTCCTGCGATAATCGCCTTTACGCATTCTGAAGTCAATTGACGATTAGACGAATTATAAATTGCGGGGGATGCTTGATGTGTGTCGGTGGTTTCTGATTGATATGGTAATGAGAGATAATTATATCTGTGGTGGAAACAGAAAATTTGTTAGAAAATATTGAGAACTATTGAGGAAGATATCTAGAGTCTGCGTAGGGTTGGCTTTGTACTCTTTGAGGTTAAGTTTTGATGAGAAAGATTATTGTAGAGGGCTGTGTTTGTCAGCGTTGCTACAATTGTTACAGTCACAGAAAATTCTTTATAAAATCTTGAGAACAAGTAAGAAAAATATCTAGACCCTCCATACGGTCTTCCTTGTAGTCTTTGAGGTTATCTTTTGATTAGAAATATTATTATAGAGGGCAGCGTTGCTAAAATTGAAATAGCAAACCAGAGATAATTAAATTTGCGATACTCGCAGAAAATTCATTGTAAAATCTTAAAACCAAGTAAAAAATATCTAAAATCTCCATACCACCATCTTTACAGTCATTGAGGTTGAACTTTTTCTTAGAAAAATTACTACAGAAGACAGCGTTTGTCAGCCTTGCTATAATCGATATAACAACCCCGCGACAATTGCGCGAAATCGGATAAAAATACCGAGACCTTCTCTCGCGTTTGACGCGTCCGTAATTAATCACCTATTAGAAAAATGACAGTGGACGGTGTCTAGAGAATATCATCTTACCAGTTAGCGGTTCGAAAACGTCTCCAAGGATCCCTCGGCTCCCGATGCTAAGAAGAATTTTCTTTTTATCACGGTGAACGACTGCATAGGTTCTCGGAAACGCTCATTAAGGCCTGCACGAGACTCGCATTTCGCGATGCGTGTATCCCCGGTATATTTAGAGTGTGGGTGAATCACTGTTTGGCGGGCGATCTCACCGACTCCGGCAGTTAAACCGCCGATTTCAGAAATAACGGGCCCGCGGAAAATTAATATCTTGCCAACGGCGGGTAACACGCCCTCGAAACAATCGCGCCGCGGTGTTTTCCATCGAATCCGGCGCGATCCGCCGGGAAAAATATCGTCGCCGATTTGTAAACAGATTTCTTATTATCGGATCACGTGACCGGGACGTCGCCGCGGCCGACAACCCCGCCGGAATCGATTCGACATCCTGTTCTACCTCTTTTTAACACGACTCCGATATTATCTTAACCCGTGTGTGATTATAAATAAATTTTACCGATTCACTCCGCCTGAATCTGCATTTGATCGCCGCGGTCTTTTCTATTATCTTTCTTTTCGATACTTTTTTGGCGGTATGACAAAAATCAGCGCGCAATTTATTGCTAGCTTATTAACAAGCGTATTATAATTTTTTAAATTTAGAAGGTTATCTACGCTGACGAATTTAAATATTTCTCAGCGATAATTATTAAAATAATTAAATTGAAATAAGTATTGCAAAATTAGAATTTAAAAAACACGAGTATCGTCTTCTTGAAGACAAAAGTCGCACACAAATAATTGCTTCAGTCACCACAGTATTCTCCGCACGAATAATTTACATTTAACAAAACTCTAAATTTGTTAACACTGTAGAAACACGCGTATTCTTTTTATTAAAACTTCGAGCGTCATTGAAAATATCAAACATAAAAATCGCGCACAGATAATTGCTCGAAGAACACCACAAATCGTAGAACAATTCTTATGTAACAAATTAATCGTGACAAAACGTTGCACTTCGCCGATGGTTTAGAATCGCGTACCGTGTCTATGAGTCTCGTAGAGAGAAAGCGAACAGTCGATGGCTGGTGGCAGAGCAGTTGAAAATGACGTGCTCAAAAATTGTCTGCGGGT
>NW_027581376.1:0-4362 GCF_028453695.1 Augochlora pura
GAGAGGGGGTGGACCTCGGCCCCGGATGACCGGCGGAAAAATTTACGATCGGTTTACGACGCGATACTCGTTAATCCGCGACGCATCTACGCCGACGATACGATCCTCCTCCGGCCGCCTTTTTCCTCCCCCCCAAGAAAAATGGAACCGTCGTGTCTGCCGTCGGCGACGTCGCGCAGTGGAGTGGATCGCGAGAAATTCAATGACATTCTGTGAAAAAAGCATTTCTCTGTTATCGATATTTGATGAGCTCTTGGTAGCTTCTATATGATCAGAAAATTAGAAAAATTGAAGGATTAATGCAATAATTATGTTATCAATATATAATACGATGATTAATTAGTTTTATTAAAAAATACAGTATTAATTTCAAGTGCAAAGATCACTAAAAAAAATAGAGATTTTAAAGAGTGTTTTTCTGTTGCAATGAAAATCTATTTAAATGTATTGTTTAACGACTCCAAAATATATTTAACCATCCTAGGCTAAAGATAACTATGTTCTAACTATTTTTATGAAAAATTCCATCGCATTATATCTCCTATGGTTCAAAAGTTCCAGCAATTTGTCATCGAACGCTCCTAAGCGCGTATCTGGCAATCGCGGCGTCGAGATGACGTCGCCATCGCGATCGCCGTCGCCGTCTCGTGAGACGTGGGCTCCGAACCATTATTGCGTCAGCCGACGGACCCGCGCGACTCGACTCGACGGAACGGCTCCCGCGGAATTAGAGTAGACACGGTCATTAAAATTCATCGGGGGCACGAGGAGCAATCGTAAAGTTCAAACGGCGGACGGGCCGGAACGGCGACGTGCCATAAGCCGCGAGACCCCGCCAGGCATTATCGAGCCTAACTCCGCCATGCCAATCTCCTTAATCGGCGCGACCCCGCCGAATCCAGTGCCGCCTGCTGATTCGCGCTTCGTCGTCGATTTTTATGCGAATCGCCGATCGGTTTTACCGACCCGTATGCTTTCGACTCGCGCAAACATCGAATACAAATTCCGCGCGTCCCGTTGTTAACTCTCGTTCGCCGCGCGGAACGTGTCGATTTTATAGGAAAATTATAGAGCGTAGTTGCGAGTTTCCATGGTTCACGACCTAATAGCGTTTCTCTAAGTTCGGTTGCATTTATTGACTGTGTTAAGGCTAGAGAGTGAGTGAGAGAGAGAGAGAGAGAGAGAGAGAGAGAGAGAGAGATGTACTGTGTTTGGTGGAAACAGACCGCGAGTTTTATGCGGATCTGCGAACGCTATAATATGCGTACAGAGGAGGAGAATCCTGAGATATTATAGTATATAGTATATAGGTCATTCTTTGTAAGCCCGGGGGAACTTTTATTGATAAATAAATTCGTAGTACCTTATTATATACTGTATAATATAGTATACAGAATACCTTTTTGTATATTATATTATACTGAAATATAGTATACAGAATACCTTTTTGTATATTATATTATACAGTATACAGTATGCCTTTTTATATATAGTATATAACATAGTACGCAGTACACCTTTTTACATCCTACATAAAATAATATACCATACACCTACAAAATATTAACAGATTAAATCGTCATATCAACAAATACAAAAATGTTAATAAATTTAATCAGCCTATAAGGACAGAAATATTTACGGTCGAACGACCATTCTCTGAAGTGTTAATCAGGGAGCGTTGTTTCGCGCGACGAGAGAAAATCGTTTGGAGAGGGACAAGAGGGAGGGAGGGGGGGAGACAGAAGAAGGCAAGAGAGCCATCCTCGGCTGAAATAATGCGAAGTTACTTTGAAGCTGCATTCGATACGGCGTGCTTCCGCGGCATTTTTCGTCGCTCCGTTGGCCCGTTTCTCAGGCCTGCTGCCCTTCCCTCCCTCCCCTCTCCCCGTCCATGCCGGTCCGAACAATACCGGAACGGGAACGACAATGGAAAGCCACTAGGAGCGGAGCGTGGCGTATCGCTTTACAATCGGCCCCCCTCTCCCCCCTCCCCACCCCACGGCCGTGACACACAAAATATTCTTTCCCCGTCCGTGGACCACTGGATTCGTAATCCTCTGGCGCCGACCATTGTCTCGACAAATTAAACGTGTATCTGCGCGCGTATTTTGGCTGATTTTGCAGCGTGAGAGCTTGGATAGAGCGAGGACCCCTCGGCTAGATGGAGGATCCTCCAGCTAAATGGAGGATCCCCCAGCTAGATCGGGGACTCCTTGCCAGGGCTAAGGATTCCTCGCCTAGATCGAGGACCCCACGTATAGATCGAGGACGCCTTGTCAAAATTGAGGATCCGTCACCTAGATGGAGGACCCATTGCCTAGATCGGGGACCCCTTTGCAAGACTGAGGATCCCTCACTTAGATTGAGGAGCCCACGTATAGATCGAGGATCCCTCGTGAAGACTAAGGATCCCACACCTAGATGGAGGATCCCTAGCCTAGATCGACGACCCCACGTATAGATCGAGGACCCCCCGTCAAAATTGAGGATCCCTCGCCTGGATCGAGAACTCCTTGTCCACAAACCACTGAATTCATAGTCCTCTGGCACCAACCATTGTCTTGCCAAATTAAACGTGTATCCGCGCAAGTCCCCCGAATAATTATTTTACAGCGTCCTGACTCTGCTAAAGCCAGGAGCCCCCGCCTAGGTTGACGACCTATCGCCTAAAGAACCCCTCCCCCGTCTATATCGAGAACCCCTCGCCAAGCACCAGCCGCGATTTTTCCATCATCGCTTCACCCACTTACCGTGACCCGGACACAGGGACTAGGCGCCTTCCTGCCGCCTTCCACTTCTCGTTTCCCAGCGGCGTTATCCCACATCGATGGGAAAGATCTCTCCGCGCGGCCGCTGAAATGTCAGCTTCTCCAGTCCATTTGTTTCCCTCGCAATCTCTCCGTACGCCGTTCTGCAACGGCCGTCGTTACACCGGGCGTCTTTCTCGCGGTTTAACGATCGCAGTAAAATGTTTATACGAACCTAACGCCTCGCGACAGTGTCACGTTATGGCAGCGACTTGATTCGGACAGTTCGCCGTAACAATATTGCGATTGAAAAAACTTTAACCCTTTAACCGAAATATTTTCTCTGTTTCTTTAAAAAATATCGAGGGTAACGCGTTGTCAAATTTCCGTGTTACCCTTTGAAAAGATCCCAACTCCGCAACGACTGCATGATCCGCAGTCAACGATCGCGCGCCGCCCGGAATACATCGCGCGATCATCGTGTCCGCCACTCTTTCTCAGCCAACGATCAAAGCGCCGAAAAGCGTGTGGAGCGGTAGCAGTGGCGGCTTTCGTCTGAAAAAGCAGAGGTGAAAAACGAAAGGTGGAAGAGAGAAAGAGGGAGAGAGAGGGAGGGAAAAAAGATAACAACGCGATCCGCCGCACCGAAAAGTCGGTCGCGTTGAAGGCGATAGGGCCGGCAATTTCGCCGGGTCCTCTTCAGAATGTAATCACCCACTGCTAAGGAATTTTCGCTTAAACCGACCGTTCGAGAGGCTACGAACGAGCTTCTCGGAGCCATTCGGCCGCGCATATTCGTTCTACGTGCGACCGTTTATGGGCCTGTTCCGATCCTTTCGCTCCGTGGATACGATGTTAGGACGCCTCCTTCCCATGGAATCCTCTCGATCCAGTCTTGGCCGAGCACTGCCGGCAGCTACCGACTGCCGGACCGCTGGATTAGGTATACTCTCTGTTATTGTGCACCCTTCGAGACACCTCCTTACACCTTTGTTATTTTTATTTAGTCATTTATTCGTTCATTTTTGGACAAACAATCTCTCTACTATTTCAATTAAAATAATAATTCAAAATTTTTCTTTACCCAAAACCTAGACAAAAGGACTCGTCCATAGCAGTTTTGCTATAGTTTCTGCGACCCGGGCCGCCTCGTCGCCGGAATGAATATCTTCCGCATAAATAAGCAAATTTCCCGGCGTATCCAGTTATCCCGTTCGCGGCCGCGGCCGCGTCTCGACGGCTCGTAAAGGGGCCGCGCGGAAGCACGTAGACGGTGTCGTTAATTTCGTATCGGTCGTAAACGAAGCGGCCGTGTACGGATCCGTGGCACGAGATCACCGTGATCTTCTATTCGCGTGGAGCGGTTACGAGGCGATCTCTCCCGGAGAACGCGGGGACGCCGCGAGAGCATGCGGAGCACGCGTCGAGAGATGTCGCGGGCGAAAAGGTGGGCGAACATCCCCCAGGTAACATCCGCCGAATATCCCGACGGATTTTATCGGCGGCCATTAGAAAACTGAGAAATTTTACGGTTCGATTGGCGGAACGGCTTCCGCGCTCGAGATTCTGGTTTTCGAGGATGCTGTGTCTTGACCCCCTTTCGCCCCCTTTC
>NW_027581377.1:0-4361 GCF_028453695.1 Augochlora pura
CATTAATATATCGTTCTTTGGCACTAAAAGGGTTAAATACGAATTTGACGTGTTTCTTTTGAATTGAAATCAAGTTTGATTCACCTGTTGTTAAACTATGAATTAGTTACATAATTATATGTGAAAATGCGTTACTCGCTTGTCATTGGTCAATGTTTTTCGTTAATAGTTTGTCAACAATGCCTTGGAGAAAATTGTTATAAAGGAAAGAAGTTGCTTCAAATGACCTCAGGTATTTCTCATATTCCCAATATTGAAATTTTAATATGAAAAGTCGATGATTAAACTTCAAAATGCCGCCATCTTTTTAACTATTAATTTCTTTCTTTTGTTCTAGTCAAACTCATACTAAATAATTCAGAATTTTATGTATCCTTTTAATTTCAGGTGAACAAAATGCTTGACAATCATGGACACCATCGACGATGGACGATCTTTCAGAAATTCGACTATAGCCAATGCCATCAATTTTAAAATTTCCTAACGAAACAAATTGTTAATTTGATTAAAACATGTATAAATAAAATTTGCAAATTTATCTGCAAAGGGTGTTATAATTTCTTCGCAAGAAGATCCTAAAGAAAGTTACAGAAACACACAATTTACTATAGAATATCCCTACTTCAATTTACTATAGAATATAAAGTATACTAGCGTATAAAGGGTTAAACTTCGAAGGAAAAAATATACCAAAAAGATTATTCCATTTAATACGTTCGCGTGAATGTATTAAATACTCGTATTTGAAAATATTAACTGTTTCGGTGTTGAGTTAATTTTATTAACATATGCCAAGACTATTAACTGAAATTTTTGCTATGAAAAATATTACCATGGTACAAAATAATAATAATTATTATCGTCACCTCACGTTATTGCAATTTAACGCATGTTTAAATATTAAAAATTCTATATTTTAGAAAAATAAAAGAGAAGAATAATATTAACATTATATATACTATACATTAGATATATTAAATACCGGAGAACGACAGTTGCAAATGTCATAGTTACGTCGCCGACGGCGACGCCGCGTCGGTGCCAGGCGTCCCGTCCCTGTTGCTCCGCTATCGTTCGCTCTTCGTGTCTCTGTTTGCTTTCCTCGTTGCAGAAGTACCGTTTCCTAAACAGGAAGAAGGATCGTCGAAGGCGGGCTTAGCAAAATACTCCCCTCGACCTCCTCCTGCCCTCCCCGCCGCGCGTCCCCCACCGCGAGCCATTTTCCAGCACAGTACAACAGGTATTTGGGAAGAAAATATGTAAAAAGGCTAGTCCTCGGAGGACATAGCTTTGCTTTTACAGCCGACGGAATGATTGCAGTCGAAAAAAAACGCTCGAAAAAAGTAAGATACATTGAGTGACATGTGTAAGCATAACAATTTCTGCGCATGCGCTTCTACGAGAAATAACATTTCATTGAAATATCTACTTGTATTTTCGCATTTTATTGTATAACATAATCACGTTATATTTATTACATAATTTAAGAGAAATTTGTGACGATGTTATGCTTTTCATAATTATTGGCTAATTAATTACAATTAATTTAAGCAATTTTGTTTAAAATAATAGAGACTGTGCATTACTCGACCAGATTTAGGTAAATTTTATTCTAAGAAAATCTAGTACAATTCAAATCGTTTAGATTAGTTTAAAAACAGTTATTAAAAGTTAAGAAAGTCATTTTAAAAGCGACGATTCAATTTTATTCTTTACTTTATACAGAACAGTATCATAAATGAATATTCACTTAAATGATATTTAACTCAATATTAAACACACATATACATATTTAACAATTTTAACCCTTTGAGGTCGTATTAATTTTATGTATAGTTTTAACACTAGTTGGAATTAATTTTTGTAGAGTAATATATAAAACGCAAGATAAGAAGCGGAAGCAATATCAAGATTATGTCAGTACTTTAATGTGACGTAAAAATAAAAAAATAAATAAAACTAATGAAATAGATCCGGTGGTTGAAAGTGAACGTATAAAGCAACCAATTACAAAGGGTTAAGCATTATTGAATTTGTGGAAGATCTGTAATTGGACGAGCATGAAATCAAAGGAATTTCTAATCTTTCACGGCGGCAGCCCTTACAGTATCGAAAACCGGTGAAAGCGAAATCGTTCATGGTAAAAATCAGTTTAGCATCCCCTTCGCGTTACCTCGGCACAATGCAGCGATAGAAAAGGCAGATACGTGGCCGGCAAGATAACAGGGTCAGAGAGAGAGAGAGAGAGAGAGAGAGCGGGCAGCGGCGACGGTCGTCGGGAAAGAGAAAACGCGAGGCGAGAGAGGAGGAAACGGAATGGGGTTACTAATTCCCGAATAATGAAGGGATGAATCGCTAGCCCCTCTCCGGACGATAAAGGGGTCGGCCGCCGTTTGGCGCACGCTGTCCGGGAGTTTTACTGTGTTTTTTCAACCACATGTCACGCATTAACCGAAACAATGTGGCCGAAATGAATGGTCCTCTCTTCGCCGCGCGGGCAAGGGCGGCCCGCCGTTGTTAAAACGCCCCGGTATTTGTCACGCGTTTGTTTCCCAAGGATTCGTGCTTTTCTTACTGTTCAACCGGGTTCTCGGGGTCCCTGCTTTGCATTTTCCCGCGCTCGCGCGCGCACCCCCGGGGGGTGGAATTTTTGATGAAGTCCGACGGGAACAATTTGCGACGCGTCCTCCTCCGCTCGCTTTTTGCCGGAGAGTAATGGCTCCGTTAGCAGCCTCGCTTGCTCTTTTTTTTTTTTTATATTCGCAAAGTTTTGTTGAATAAATAATAATAAGTGGCTCTGTCGTATCGAATTGACGATTATCGATTCTATCGATGATTTCGAGAAGGATCGGGGTAACTTTTGTTGAGGATTTTGTCGAGTTGTGGGTAAAATTAATATAAAATTAATATATTATATTTAGTTATATATTATATTTTGTATATTCTATTCTCTATATTCTGTATATCCTATTTTCTATATTCTGTATTCTGTATCATTATTCCTTATTCTGTATCTCGTTGTTCATTTGTTTATATTATTTATTTATTAATGCTCTAACTCAGACGGTTGATTTAACAAATACAAATTAAATACGTTATTGCTTGTTATAGGTTATGTGAAAATTATATATGAATATAATATATAATAATCAAATATTAAATATTTAATTAGTAAATATTTAATATCAATCTATCTTCATGATTTTTCTCATTTAATATTCTTAATCATACTGCTTTATACTTCATTGCTAAATCTGCTACTTAGTTATTATTATTTTTATTATATTTTATTATAATCCACCTAAAAGGCTTAGGATAACTTCTGACTTAAATTCACGTGATATAATCCATACATTTACATTTGTAGATAATGAATATTAATATCAGGAATAATTCAACTTAAATAGCGAAATCTAAAATAAATATAATAATCGTAATAATAAAATTGCTCGAGGTTAACGTTATCTAAGAATGTTACAAACTAGTATTTTCACTGTGTTTCAACTCTGATAATTGTTAAATATTCCATCCAGACGATTGGTCACTTTCTCACAGAATCTGTTTCAGCGACTTGAATTTGTTTACTGCATATTGTGCTCCGCCGCGTGCAAATTGAGCTTTTTAGTTATACAGTCAATATAATCCAAGGAAATTTATGCGTTCTTGTTATGCATTGAGAACGCATCCACGAAATTCAAATTCCTCGTCCAAAAATCTACCCGTCCCGTCTATTACAAGGAACACACTTGTCGGTGTAATTTATTCTTTAGACGTTTGCGGAATAATTACACGTTCCACTTATTTTCTTGTGTAAAAAAGCTCAGACACGTCGCCACTTGGTGTACACGTTAACAACTTGGAAAGAATGGACATTGTAAACTTGGAAGGAATAGACATTGTAAACTTGGAAATTCATGATTAAACTTTACATTATTAAAATTTAATGTTAAACTTTAATTTGGATTCGGTAAATTGACAGAAAAATTATAGACGATTTACATTGTATTATTAGTTTCTTCATGTGTCGACGTTTTAAAGGTTATGAATGTCAATTCGTTAGAAATTTATATTTTTTAGTACAGTGTTTTATTCTGCGTGAAAAAGCGTACAACGTCTAATATAATTATAATTATATACAATCCTTATTTTCTTTTTGCAACAAATAATAATTCAGTCGAAAAGAATAATGTTAAATTTGAAAATAATGCATTTGTCAAAGGTCTATTTTTTTCTAACAAGTATCCTAACCTCACCTATTGCATGTTATTCTCAAACGCCTAGCAGAAGAAGATACTGAAAAATTGCGATCGTCGCAGTATTTTCCGTCAATTCTGCAACAGACCGTGGCGCGAGTATTGTTC
>NW_027581378.1:0-4360 GCF_028453695.1 Augochlora pura
GGTCAAATACAGGTTCGGCGCCCCTTGTCTGATCAATCATGGACCTCCACTGCTGGCCGATTAGTTGCAACCCCTGTTCTACCTGCCTCATGAAATACGAGGCTCGTATCGCTTGTGTTCTCGCGCGTGAATCTCTTGCTAACCCGGCTCACTAGTTATAGACGTTCCAATTGTTCTAAAACTAGCGACATCGCTTCTGTATTATATATATATATATATATATAGCGACGTGATTCTATTTTCGCAGATCCACTATTTGTCTAACTGGAACTACTTATCCCAGCGGATCGTGTACCGGCAAGCGGACCACCCACCGACGCGACGCGTAGGAAGATATGCCCCGGTTTGATCAGAGAAGACAGACGGAACGGGGGACTATGGTTTGCGGCGAGGACGAGGACTAGTAATACGTCGATCGCGAAAAAAGAAGGGAAAAACGAGCTCTCGACGGGACAAAAGATCGCCGCAAGAAAGTACCGTGTTCCTCTCCTCTGAGGGGGTCGAAGTGAGGCGGCTTATTCATGCTTTTTAGGCGCGCGCGCGCGCGCACACACGCCCGGCATACAAGATCGAGAGGCTATTCAGCCCCGGCTCTGGCTAACGAAATTTCGCAGCTCCTTAGCTACCTCGGCGCGTGACATCTCGCCTCGAAAATCCGGTTGCCCCGGGATTGCGAGCCAGCCGAATCGGCCTCCGCTGCGATTTATTAGGCCCCTTTGATCTCGTGATCGTCGATCACGCCTCCGTTCTGCTGGCATGTCACCCGACGTCTGTCATGCTACAATTGTGTGCGATTTCACCTAACGATAACGAAAAGATTTGCGGATAAATTCGTTGGACAAGCTCGAACGTTCGCGGCAATATACGAAGGAATTCGTGTGACTGGTTCCGGTCTATCGAGTTTATCAGTACTGGGCATTGTTCCTCGAATCTGCGCCAACGATGCAGCGAGATTATCATTTCGAACACGTTTACGTTACTTTTTTTCGGCGTCGACGTCACTCGTTGACAGCAGCGGACTCTCGGCCCCTGGAACTGAGCAAAGTTGAAAGTTCAAGCTCTTGAAAATTCGATAGGAGTTCTCGGCGATTCGGTGTCGGCGCGTACTCTTTATTCTTGGCGAAATCCGGCGGCCAACCTCGCGGATACATGGCTGGCCGCGCGAATCGTTTCGGCGCGGGGCTCCTCTTTTATAAATAGCGGGAGAGAGGGCGGCTATCGCGGTCGGCGCATCGTTCGAAGAATAAGCGAACCGCGACAATCTAAATACGCGGGAGAGGCACGCGTGAATGACTCTTTCACGACATCTTGAATGTGATCCGCGTACCCGGCGCGACGATCCACAGCCCCGGGGGCTCGTGTCCCTCTTTCGCGACATTTCTGCAAATACCGGGCCGGGCGAGCCAGGCGCTGCCCTCTGGCCAGATCCGACTCTCCCTGTCCATCGATACCGTTGAAACACTTTCCGTTAGCAACCTTACCGGATCGCTCTCGCCACGCGGACATTCTTACTTACGCTAAAATAGCACTGCTACAATTTGCCCGATTCGTAGACGGATCGTACGAAGCAGCATGTCAAGTACGTCGGTATGTTTATTTAATATTTTTTATTGGAATATTAATCGAGTTGAATCGAACACCTTTTGATTTAGTTGAGGGTGAATCTGAGTTAGTTTCAGGGTTTAATACAGAGCATTATAGAAGTTTATTTGCTATAATTTTTATATCTGAATATTTCAGAATTGTTTTTGTGAGATTTTTCATAACTTTAATTTTTTGAGGGTTAAAGTTAATATCTTTTAAATTTGTAATTTTAATAATTTTTCATATATTTTTAATTATTTGAATTCGAATTCGTTATGATGAATTCATATATTTTTGTTGGAAAAAGTTGTTGTCTTTAGTGTTATTGATAATTTCATTCAATATAGGTGCAAAGGAAATAATTTTACATTTTATTTAGAAAGGGCAAACCCTGTCGTTTCATTGAGTTGTTATAATATACTAATATGGTCGAAAACTTTTAAATTTATTTAAAAAAATTTTTCTATAAATTATATTAATAATTATAAAAAATTTTTTAAATAAATTAAATTAAAATATATAATTTTATAAATTGGAATAAATGGTTTATTGAAAGAGGGCGACGTTTTTATATAAAATTGTCTAAGTTAATAAACAATGTTATATTTATGATATATTTTCAAGATATCGCTTATATGGCAGTATACCACTTGTATTCGATATGTTCGTACGGGCCCCTCGATGATCGGTCAACGTGTTCTGGATCAATTAATAATCAGACGATATGGTACGAGTAAGTTAGTAATCCGCCAAAACAATACGAGTCAGTTACTAGACCCGACAAAGTAACACGCATCGGTCAAGTAATCGGACGAAGTGATATGTGGCAGCTAAACGGTCGGACAAAGTAGTATGCACCAACCGGATTGTCGGATAAAGTAGCGGGGTCAAGTCCGATGTCGTGCACAGTAATATCAGTCAACCATGGATCGAGCAATGTAGTATACTGCATCCAGTGTTCAATCGGAATAGTACGGATCGGTAAACGGTCACAAAAAGCGGTGAAGTATTTTCTACAATTAAATTATTTTCTCTATTATCGAGTAATATTCCTCCGCCTTCGGTTTCGGGACAAGGTTAACAAATCTCCATTGCAAATTGCAGAGACACGTCGCCAAGATAACTGCCGAATCGTATCACCGCAAAGAAACATTTCGCCCGAGATGAATTCACGTTTTTTGATCCGAATTCCAACGATCACCTCGAGCGTTTCCAGTGACACGCCAGGGTCGGCCGAACGCGCGCGTCACCCGTGTAATCATATTTTTTCCATTTCTTCGTTCCGCTGTACGTTGCACGGTAGCGGGCTCTCTCCCAATACCTTCGAATACTTTCGGAACCATTCGCTGACGCGAACTCGGAAGATATTCCGAGTGTCCGAGAGAGGTTGTCGATGCTCGCCGGGACGGCCGAAGAAGATTCGAGCGATTTCCGTGGCGGGAAAGTCGGCCGCGACTACCCTTCGCACGCCGGTGACTAATGGAAACCGGAGGAAATAACAGAATCAGATATATCGGGAGGGGGGGCGAACAGCGAAAACGGTTGCCCTGAATTACGGTCCCGCAAGTAACGCGCATCGCCCCGCCTGTATGTATATTCACGCGAGATTATGTAACTGCCGATATTGCAAAGTTATTCGCAACGAAACGGGACATCAATGCGACGTCATTTTCCGTGGCGCAACGGTGCTCGATAGCCGAGAAATTGATCAACGATGCGCGGGGTACGATTCCATCCGAAATTTCCTTTACCGGAGGAGTCGTATCAAGAGATGCTGCGTCGCGTTTTCATTGCCGATCGCCGAACTAATTTTTAAGCATCCGCACTGCGCCAGAAGACCGTTGACCGCGAAGATGCAACTAGGCTGCTCGCGGTTTTCCATTCTGCCTCGAATCGGCCCTTCGTACCATAGTTCGTAATAACTAACGGACGAGCCACGACGTCGTACCACACGTCACGCCAGGTTTCCCCCTTTTGATTTACACGCGGTAAGCTGTTCTGCCAATCAGTTTTTCGACACACGCTAACGAAAGAACGTGCCCCGTATGTAACCTGTTTGCGACGCGCGGTACGTCGTTCGAGCTACCATTGGTTCGAACGCATTCGTCGCATCAATCACCGTTCCATACTACTTTCCCTGGTCGTTCGACCATATTATCCAACCGTCAACCGACTCGTACTACTTTTTTTTGACCGGCAGGTCCAAGAAGAAAGGGAAACGAATCGGCGTCGATCGGATTATCGTTGGGACCGGAAAACAAGACGAGCATCCCAAATTAAAAATCGCGGGTCGATGGAGAAACTTCTGTCGGCGGTGTTCGTGGATTTTCTGGATTTTGGTCGGTCGTCTAGACGGGTAGACGATACAGGGAGCGGAAGGCCGTCGTGTCTTAATAATTTACGACGGAACTGCCGGCCGATCTGATAATCCGGCGTCAGTCATTTTCAGAAAACTTAGCCTCCGAGCCTCCGCCCCCTTTCTATAACCAGGGAGCCCCGGAGAAAAGCGGCTCGGTCGGCGCACTCCACAGAAGCGGCTGCGACGGCGTCGGCGTCGTCGACGTCGTCGTCGTCGACGGCGCCCAGTTATCTCGGTGAATCGCGCACGTAGACCAGTTTCAAGTAAATTGATTGCAGCCTAAGATTTCGCCGGAGCGAAACGAGCCCATTATCGTCCACGGGAAAGTGGCTGGATAAGGCTGAACGAACTTTCCTGCCCTTTCCGCTTCGGCGTGTCGTGGCTGACGCGCGGACCCACTGCAGACCAGCCCCCCCC
>NW_027581379.1:0-4359 GCF_028453695.1 Augochlora pura
TTCTAAAATTTTGAAAAAAATATGACTTATTTTGGACATCAAGCCGGATGTTATAGAATTTTTTCAGATTTTTCAGTTGCAAGCTGTGATTATCTCAGTTTGTGATGTGATGCGGGGCTATCAGCGAGGGTTGCTTTTATAGCGAATAAATGAGGAAAAGGTCGAGGCTGTGGGCCGACTGGGTTGGGTCCATGATGACCCGAATTCTTTAAGAGTAACGATTACTGAATTAGCAAGTAAGAAGGTGATTTTGGAAAGCTTCGTTTAAATAAAGTAATCATGTCTACTCTTTGTACTCAGAAATAAGTCTCTATATAAATAAATATACATCACCGTACTAATGTAATATTTTTTAAAAATAAAGTTACTGAAAACATGCAACCCAATTAATTCGCTCATCAGTCTACCGAAAACATTTTAATACGTAAGAAACTCCGTCTCCGGTGAAATACGCTTCGGCTTTCGCCGACCAGAAAACCTCTTCCAACCTCAAAAATATCTCCCTTCACCGATATATACTTTAATAAGTATGCTACTACTTTTAATGAAATCTTGCTTTTGAAACCTCGTCGACGCGATCGCAACCCCTTACGGGGTGGTCTCGCGCCGATCTTTGTGGCTCGGATCGAGGGATCGATCGCGCAGGATTAATTTGGCGCCTGGCGGGAGGATTCTCGCGAAAAAAAAAGAAAGATCGAGAAAGAGCGCGGCGGCGTGTCGCGGGACGAGAGAAAAGGAAGATGGCGGTGTCGGCGGTGGTGGAAGGGGCGGAGGAAAAGAATCGACGCGACGCGGCGCCCTGCGCCGTAAATCCTGTTGCTCGGTGCCGGGCCGAGGAGAGCGCGGCGCGCAGGTGTTGCCGAGGTATCCTCGTTATTTATTGATTTACTTAATTCGGCCAACGGAGGACCGCGGGCCCCTCGCCGTTTGAAGAGAGCCGGCTCATTTCGTGATTAAAAGACGTTACGGACGCCTCGGCGCAGCATGTGTGTGGCGGCGGCTCTCCCCGGCCCCCTGCCACTCGTTTATACGTCTCCCTTTCTCTCTCTCTCTCTCTTTTTCTTTTTCTACCTCCGTCTCTCTTTTTCCCGATCCCATCGTCCCCTTCTCCACCCCGTCGCGCGTCGTTTGCACCCCTCCGTTCGAATCCGGGTGTCCATATTTTTCTGTTTAACGGCTCTCGCCTCTCCCAGTTTATTGCCATCAGACGGGACGGCAACCGGAGATAAGCGCCACGAGATGCCAAAGGCCGGACTTATTAGCGCCGTGGACGAAAAATCATGTTCCACCATCGAAACGTTTCTACGGACACCGCCCCTTTCCAGTAAGGGAAGTATTTTTAACGCGGTGTATATTTTCGTTCTTGCGAGGATCAGGTTGGTAAGAGGTTGAATGTCAGTTTTCGAACTTTGAGGATAACACTTTAGGATAACACTTTATTCCGTTTACCTTCCAACCTCATCTTACGGTGCAGATGTCGCGCTAAATGCTGATAGGTACGCTTTTGTTCTTATTGTTAATTTGTAGTCACTTCGAGTTATTAACACTAGATTTACGGAATCCGTCAAAATGACGGGTCACTGATTTGTTAACGTGCTATAATTCAGATTTTAAAGATACATTTATTGCTTATTTATCGATTATATTTACTATAATTATTTATATTTATTCATTTATCGATTACATTAACGATTAGAATAAATCGTTACTTTCATAAACATATATAAAACGGCTGCTTTTATTACTCCGTAAACCTAGTGTTAACTTCGCAATGGACACCAAGCAAGTTCGTGTAATATTCTTATATCAATATAAGCTGGGTTGTAAAGCTGCAACTGCTAATATCAACAGTGCATTTGGAGAAGATGTTGCCTATTTTATCCCATTTCAAAATCGACCTTACTGGAAAACCCTATATAATATTGTTACGAACACCGGAATGGATGACCGGTGCCGCCTTGGAATTCCCTTGCCGAAATAAAAGACGGCAACATGGTTCAGGGTCTTCCAACCGAGCTGAACTTCGGCAGTGGTGGTTTCGCGACGGAAAACGCATTGAATTTAATAACGATATTGTATTGAAAGGAATTGTGAAAATAAATTGTTAATTATGCCGCGAACTCGTGAAACGGGGCGACGATAACCGGACGAGGTTCCCGAAGTCCGCAACAATATCTTCCATGCTCCAGTCTCCAATCTTCCAATCGACTTACTTGCGCCCGGCAGAAAAATCATCGCTCCTCTACACTATCTTGCAAGCCTCCAAGCAGACGGTTTTTCCAACGGCGTCGCGCCTAGACGGTCTCTCTCGGCTGCATGCGTCTCTAATCTCTCAGGGCAAGAAACCCTCGCTTCGTTAGGCGAAGGATCAACGTCACGGTGTCCGGGGGCCTGTCCGGTCTACGACGTGGAGCCGGGCGTCGTAAAAGGAGCCGTAGAAGGTACACTAATAAACATTGTTGGCTTTAGTGCCGACGCGCGAGTTACTTTTCATATTTCTGCGCGGGATTTACGTCCTGCCTTTATCGTTCTTACCGTCGTCCTGCCTGCCCTCCCTCTCGCGGTTCGTTTTCCATCGGCGATATACCGTGCTTTACGCTCTGTTTCGTGCCGCGGCACCGAAATAACCAGTGTCGGACACGCTTAAACAATCGGCCATTGTGGGCCACGACGATACCAGCCGCCGGATTAATTCCGCGCGCTCGCGGGAGTCCGCGGGCACACGATCGATCTTGTCCCCGATACTCGATACCGGCCGATCGATGCGTCTACGATCCATTTAAAGATTCAGCTGGCCGCCTTTGTCTCTAGGATACCGTGTCCCATTTCATTGTTCCGCGAATGCCTTCGTTACTATTTCAGTTTATCTAAGTTTATCGGGTTTTATTCCATTTTATTTGCCTTTAAATTCTTGATGATCTTCGTTATCGAAGAATGATATAATAGAGCACGTTATATTATTACGTTCATTAACACGTTGACTGCCAACATTCGACCACTAAAATACTCACACAGTTAAAACAATTTAATTAATTAAAGCGAAGCTAGAAAGTTAATATTTATCATAAGGGGTCGTATTAGAACTCTTTCGCATTCGAAACATTCTAGTCAAATTCAATTTATTCAAATATATTACAATAAAAATGAATTTTCAAGATTGGTAAAAAATTAGTGTCACCCATATTTGGGTGACGCAACGTGTTAATATATTTAATTATTATATTATTTCAATATGTATTACAAAGTATTGGTTGAGTAGAATATTTAGGCTCTTTTACATTTAGGGCACTATAGCTCCAGCGGTAAATATATTATAGTATCTATATTATAGAATCCAGTGCAACGAGATGGATTATTATAATTCCAATGCCAGCATTGTTTCTAACGCTGATAAATAATTATGGTTCACGCCATGTACAACTGTATAATTGAAAAATAATATGCAACGGAGTTTCAGCAATGAACGAACGAAAAGCCGACGGTTCGGAGACACCGGGCCCGAGTCGATCCGAGTCGATCCGAGGCGGTCCGAGGCTCCCGGGGGGTTCCTATTAATGCCCATTTCGCGTTTAATCTGGCCGGTGATCTCTCGAGACGCGAATGGCTGCTCGGGGCCCGTCGCGACCGGCCAGAGGCGAACGGATACAGCGCGAAAACCGATGAGTACAGCGCGGAGATAAGGGCCCAGGGAGAGCGGGACGGATGGTAGGTAGGATGACGGCTCGACGGCCGAGCGAGAAGGACGCCAGGAAAACCGGCGGGCCTCGGAGCCGGCGGGCCCGACGCCGCGGGGGGCCCCACACGCACAGGGCCAACACACAGCACCGAAAAACCAACATCGGCGCCGACAAATAACTACCCATATTATCCGATCTTGTAGGCTACCATCTCGCCACGAGTCCTTTGTGAGGGGGCCAGCGTTATGTATGGCGGGGCCCGTGGAACCGAGACGGTGAAATACAGCCCGTCCCCTCTCCACGGATTTCCTCTCCTGGTCCAGGACCCCGGGCCCCGTCGTGCTTGCCGCACGGCGGAACGAAACACCTACTTTCTTCAGCGTCATCGGTCGAAATTGATCGTCAAAATTTTATACTATGTGTTTGTTAAATTTTTAATACGTGCTTTGGTCAATTTTTATTAAATGCTCCCTTCAATTTTTAATAAATGCTTTGGTAAATTTTTAATAAGTGCTTCGTTAAATCTTTAATGAATGCTTTGTTAAATTTTTAATAACTGTTTTGTTAATTCTTTAATAAATGCTTCGTTAACTTTGTAATAAATGCTTTATTGAATCTTTAATAAGTGCTTTTTTAAATTTTTAATAACTGCTTTGTTAATTCTTTAATAAATGCTTCGTTA
>NW_027581380.1:0-4359 GCF_028453695.1 Augochlora pura
TACATAGCATTTTACATTTTATAATAGCACATGTATTATTTTAAATATTTTCAAAGCATTTTAAATATACAGAGAAAATTCTAAATGTCGTATAATTAAACAAAAAGCGTTAAAATATTGGCGAGTTCCTCGGATCGCGTTTCTACAAGCTCGACCCAGTTACGTAAGCTCACCTGCATGGTCGGGGGTGGCGGCGGCGTGATCGCCACCACCGGCCTGGCCCTGTAATATTTTTTCATGAGGGCGTCGCCGATCTGGCGAAAACTAGGCAACGTTCGCCAGCAGGTTCTCACGGTGCAGGAGCCGGACACGCCATGGCATTTGCATTCCGTTTGCAGGAGGGCCTTAACTATCTGCAAAGAAACAATACACGGTCGCGTTAACCGCGAGGAAAATCGTATCGCGTGCACGCGCGCCGTGTAATTTCGAATAATCTCACATTTGAAATTACACGAACAGCGCCGTGGAAACATTAGCGAAGATGAACGTGCGATTATTGCGTTTGCACGGCACTACGGTGTTTCGAGGGTAGCCGGTGTTTTAACGGTGTTCCGCGGCCGCTGAAAAGACGTCGTAATTTTCGCCGTTGCCGAGGCAATGAGAAACCGAGCGTGTCATGGTTAACCCTTTGCACTCGAGCGATGACCGCTAAAATTATTCTGTCACCTCTCAAAATAAATTTTATACTAACATAGTTTGGATTAAAAAGATTCTTAACGGTAAAACTATTGGTACGAGTCGCAAGAAACAATTTCATATTTATAAAATACATTTTGTCACATGAAATGGAAATACTATAAGCTAGAAAAATTATTTTAGATTTAGAGTTAAAAAGGCTCCGAGTGCAAAGGGTTAATTTACGGGATCGTCGTGTCGTACGAAGTAAAATGGCGACGGGACCCCGTTTTAACCCTTTGAACTCGAAGCGATTTCAACTGAAAATTTAAAATCATTTTTCTGATTAATAATTAATAATTTCTGATTAATAATTAATAATTTCTGATTAATAATTTCCATTTTAGGTAACAAAATGCAGTTTTACGTATACGAAATTAATTCTTGTCATTCATACAGACGCATTTACCAATTAACAATTTTCCTAAAGCTAAGCATTGTTTATATAAAAATTATTTTGGGACGTGATCGAACAATTTCATTGGTGCGTTCAAGTCGCCGCTCGAGTGCAAAGGGCTAACTACGTTGCGCGCGAGTTCTTTGTATTCGTTGTGTATCGATCGCGGGGCACAGTTAAAAACTGGTTTACATTTCAACATATCGACACAAAGAAACAAAGAGAGAGAGGGGGAGGAGAAAGAAAGAGGTGCTCTCGGGCTGCTTGAAAAAAATCGCCCGGTCATAAAATATGCGGCGCGGCGAGGCGATCGACGTCCGGAATAAATCGTAAGCCTTTTGAGCGCGCGCGCGCGCGCGCGCGCGTCTAGAAGCGCGGCGGATCGCGCGTACCTGTGCGCGAAACCGAACGATATATGCACGTTTTTATTGCCGGCTCGATAATAAAGCCCATGGCGAAGACGTGAAAGCTCGATGAACTTTCCCCAATTAAGACGCCGCTGCGGTTACCCTCGCGGCGAGGTTCCGTCTCACGAATATTTCGCGGGTTCCGACTACCCTATACCTTTAAACAATTATTCGCACTGAAAATCGTCCAGCATCGTATTTTTTCGACTTTTGTTTGTTATAAGATGACTATTTTCAACTGACGATTGCTATGAAGTAGCTGTTATAATTTGTACAAAGATATTCTATTATTAGATATTAATTTGTATTTGTTTTTGTAAGAAATTAAGAAATTTAACGATTATTACAATCTCGTCAGAACTTTGACATAACTTATATAGAAGTATTCCACAATCTTTATTTAACGTTTTCAGTTCCAAAATATATAAATTTGTTTTTTTAAGAAATTTTATATATTATGGAACTGAAAACGTTAAATAAAGATTGTGGAATACTTCTATATAAGTTATGTCAAAGTTCCGACGAGATTGTAATAATCGTTAAATAAAGAACGTAGAATATTGCTGTACAGGTTATGTAATGGTTTTGTCGAGGTTATAATAATTAGTAAATAAAGAACGTAAGATATTTCTATACGAGTTATGTCAAAGTTATGTTGAAGTTATAATAATTACTAAATAAAGGTCGTGGAATATTTCTGTACAGGTTATATCACGGGTTTATCGAGCTCATAGTATTAATTAAATAAAGAACGTTGAAATATTCTACACAGGTTATGTTGACATTATAATAATCACTATCTAAAGAACGTAGAATATTTCTTAACAGCTTAAGTCATGCTTATATCAAGATTACAATAATCATTAAATAAAGTACGTAGAATGTTTCTGTACAGTTTATAATAATTACTCGTTTTTAACAAACAAAAGTAGAAAAGTATAATGCTGAACGATTTTCAATATGACAAAGTATACTTCGATCTTCAAATTAGCATTAGTCGTCGATTGAAAATCATTATTTCGTTATCGTTAATTCAACAATCAAGCCGCTTTACAAAATGTTAATTTTGTTAATTAAAATTTCTTGTTAGCGATAAATAATTAACTAACATTATATAGTATTTAACCGCGAGCTTCGATGAATGAAAAAAAGTTTCCAACACTGCAAAATAATTACTGCAACAATATTCGTTTCTATATTTCTATTACCATTTTTATGCAAAATAAAAATATTGTACGTCAACTGCAAGGAACAAGAAATACATATAAATTTAGTCCTATCTTCAATAATTTTAACAGACCGTAAATAAAATAATCAAGGCGCGAGGTTCGAATGATATTACCTGCTCTTTCAAAATTATCCCTTTCTGTTTGAAAACCGCGGAGCTATTACATAGAATTAATAAACTCATAAAACGAACACCCTATCAATTACTCGAATGCTTTTATAAGACCACGGAGACATGACTTTGTAAACGGACAAGCTAAAATCCTACCACCCTGGATTAATATTTATTCAAAAGTACTTGCCCATTGCTAACAATACTAATTTTATGAGTGACAACCATACCCTTGGAATTAAAGAGTTCGCTAATACAAGGACAAGTTTCCAGAATATACTCGTAGCTTAATTTTGAAAAGCATTCAAACTGTACCAAACCGATTGTTATCCTTTCACGGAATTAAAGGCAACGACGCGAACCGCAATAAACGACTTTCTTTACCTGACCCTTTCGCGTGCGACATGGTTCGTTAAATCGGGCGAAACTCACGGTACCCCGTAATTCGACCAAGGGTGTAAAGCCGCCGTGAAAAGATGGAAAATCCTCCGATTGCTCTCCCGTTCCCTTCTCGAGTTTTACGATCAATAAACGGTTCTTGCAAAACAGTAAACAATAGCATCGGTTCCACTCACCTTCCTTCCAGCTTTATTATTATGGAGGTTCATCAGGCTCCTCGCGTCGCCCTCGACCTCCCTCGCGTCCAGAAACCTACGCGCGAACCTAACATTAAATTGCAATATTAAAATCCATGCGTGTATAACATCTGTCGTGACGTGCGAACGCGTCATGCAGGTTTTACACGCACGTGACAACGAGCGAAATGGATCCGCGCTCGCGCGAACCGCCGACGAATTCATTATCGAATCGTGCTTTTAATTATCTTTACCTCATCCCGTAGGTGACGTCCGCGCTGCAGCCGCCCCATTCCCAGCCGTTCGGCGGCAGCTCCTTTCTCGTTCTACTGGAAAAACGAGCAAAATAATTTATTCGCTACGCTCGCAACGCATTTATTACATTGTTCTTACATTTTCAATTTTTTTTAACGTTTCTGGGATATTGGAATTTTAATTTCAATTTTTACTGCACTTTGAAAGTTATGGGGTATGTTATTATTGTACATTGTGCTAGCATTGTGTGTATTATTTCGTACGTATTTTTTTATATTTTTTATCTGTATATGTTGTATATATTATGGGTGTTACGAATTTTATCTGCTGATATTTTATATGTTATATATACTTTATATTTTATCTATAGATGCTGTATATATTATACAAAATTCTATCTCTTTCTATATATTTATTTATTTATTTTTAGCACTATTTCTATGCGAAATAAAGATATTTGTGCATCGACTTTAAGAAAGAAGAAATGCATGGTAATGAATTCCTGTCTTCAAGCATTGTTAAGGCGCGATAAACGTTTGTACTGTCCCGTCTTTGTGTTTGGGTTTCGGCTACGGTCACTTTGGTTATTGCCACGTTTTAGAATCGATTTCTAATGTTTCTTTAATGACTTAATTACTTTGTGACACTGGTACGGCCGAATAGCACCAGACGACATACCTGGGAAGGCTAGCGTGGCCGTACCGTCCTCCT